>NW_023267498.1:0-6891 GCF_013103735.1 Etheostoma cragini
ACAACATGAGGACAACATGAGGACAACATGAAGACAACATGAGGACAACATGAGGGCAACATGAAGACAACATGAGGATTAAAGAGAATTTTTACCTTTATAAATCAGGGGAGTTGCTGCTCTACTGCTGCCTCCATCGGTTAGTTAGTTTGTGTTATTGTGTTTTAATGGAGCTAAAAAAACGAACAAACTAGTCTCCCTTTACCAGACCTTCCTCCACAGAGCTGCAGAGGAAGGTCTGGAGAGTCCACACAGCATTCTGGATGGGAGAACAACGTGCTCTGGTTTATTGGGATTTCTCTAAACCAATTACAGTCATTTTAGGTGACGCCGAGCGCCGGACGGAGCCACGGTGCCGCTGCTAAACAGCCTCTGGAAGGAAGTTGTTTTGGTTGTCAACAGAGACTCCGATTGGACAGAAGGTCTAGCTAGCGGTCTGGATTTACCCTGCAGAGACCTGAGGACCAGGTAACCATAGTCCTCAGAAATCAGCCGCAGGTTAGAGCGCAGACACAGAGACAGAGGACGGGGACGGAGGTTAGAGCGCCAAGACAGAGGACAGAGGACGGGGACGGACATAAACAAAACCTTGGAAGAAGAAGCTGTTCCCTTCAACACGTTCTATCAATGATCCTCGACTGCAGCGAGATAATCAGAGTAAAAATATCCTGAGATAAACGGAGTAAATCTGGATTCACACCATGTAATCCCCGACGGCATTTACACTCAAGCTGACCCCCTCACCTGGATCGGATCTGGGTCACGGCTGCTCTGAGCCGCCTTAAACTCCCAGGACCTCTCTGCAGGACCTCCGCATTCATAAAACCTCATTCAAGCTCTTGATTAAATCCTCTAGAAATAAGACCAAAAAAAGCCAAACATGTTTCTATTCATCAGACAACATCCTGAGAAATAGGATCCAAAGGGCGAAGAATTCAAATATGTTAGAAAACCGTCAGATAGCACAGATACCAAGGAAAAGCTACCTTCAATTTCTTTAATTTTCACAAGTGGGATCCAAAATGGTGGAAGAAATTAGCATTAGCAGCCAAGATGACAGCTTTCTCTGGTGTTAGCATGTAGCTACATGTAGCATGGTAAACACTGTTAGTTATTTTAAGATGTAAAAGGATGCAGAAGGTTTTACCCTGTAATAATGTGATAGATCGGGGTGGTGGTTTGTACAGTAGTCGGGGTAGAAAGTGAAAGCTGATATTCTGCTGGCTCAGTTTCAGACTCAGGACTGGGTGAACCTCTGTAATCCTATTAAAGCAGCCAGAGAGTGTGTGTGTTGTGTATGTTGTCCTGTGAGAGAAAGTGGCTTACAGGCCAGGATCCACATAAACAGAGCAGGCATTAAGGTTATGGAGCCGGGGGGGGGGGTCAGGGTTTGGGATTCCAGGGGATTAGCACGCGAGGAGATGACTCAGAAGAGCCGGTCTACGGAGAGCCTGGTCTCCCCATTAAGCCCTGTTGTACCCAATTTGGTTGTTGTTCCACCAGAGTCCCACTGGGGGTGATCGCGAGCAAGTGCAACTTGAATGGGAGTCTATGGAACTAGTGGGCTAAATGAATGGGAGTCTATGGAACAAGTGGGCAAAATGAATGGGAGTCTATGGAACTAGTGGGCTAAATGAATGGGAGTCTATGGAACTAGTGGGCAAAATGAATGGGAGTCTATGGAACTAGTGGACTTAATGAATGGAAATCTATGGAACTAGTGGGCTAAATGAATGGGAATCTATGGAACGAGTGGGCTAAATGAATGGGAGTCTATGGAACTAGACGGCTAAATGAATGGGAATCTATGGAACTAGTTGGCTAAATGAAATGAAGTCTATGGAACAAGTGGGCAAAATGAATGGGAGTCTATGGAACTAGTGGGCAAAATGAATGGGGGTCTATGGAACTAGTGGGCTAAATGAATGGGAGTCTATGGAACTACTGGGCAAAATGAATGGGGGTCTATGGAACTAGTGGGCAAAATGAATGGGAGTCTATGGAACTAGTGGACTTAATGAATGGGAGTCTATGGAACTAGTGGGCTAAATGAATGGGAGTCTATGGAACTAGACGACTAAATGAATGGGAGTCTATGGAACTAGTGGACTTAATGAATGGGAATCTATGAAACTAGTGGGCTAAATGAATGGGAATCTATGGAACTAGTGGGCAAAATGAATGGGAGTCTATCGAACTAGTGGGCTAAATGAATGGGAGTCTATGGAACTAGACGGCTAAATGAATGGGAATCTATGGAACTAGTGGGCTAAATGAAGGGAAGTCTATGGAACAAGTGGGCAAAATGAATGGGAGTCTATGGAACTAGTGGGCAAAATGAATGGGAGTCTATGGAACTAGTGGACTTAATGAATGGGAGTCTATGGAACTAGTGGGCTAAATGAATGGGAGTCTATGGAACTAGACGACTAAATGAATGGGAGTCTATGGAACTAGTGGGCTAAATGAAGGGGAATCTATGGAAAAAGTGGGCAAAATGAATGGGAGTCTATGGAACTAGTGGGCAAAATGAATGGGGGTCTATGGAACTAGTGGGCAAAATGAATGGGGGTCTATGGAACTAGTGGGCAAAATGAATGGGGGTCTATGGAACTAGTGGGCAAAATGAATGGGAGTCTATGGAACTAGTGGACTTAATGAATGGGAATCTATGGAACTAGTGGGCTAAATGAATGGGAGTCTATGGAACTAGTGGGCTAAATGAATGGGAGTCTATGGAACTAGTGGGCTAAATGAATGGGAGTCTATGGAACTAGTGGGCTAAATGAATGGGAGTCTATGGAACTAGACGGCTAAATGAATGGGAGTCTATGGAACTAGTGGGCTAAATGAATGGGAGTCTATGGAACTAGACGGCTAAATGAATGGGAGTCTATGGAACTAGTGGGCTAAATGAATGGGAGTCTATGGAACTAGTGGGCTAAATGAATGGGAGTCTATGGAACTAGTAGGCTAAATGAATAGGAGTCTATGGAACTAGTAGGCTAAATGAATGGGAGTCAATGGAACAAGTGGGCAAAATGAATGGGAGTCTATGGAACTAGTGGGCTAAATGAATGGGAGTCTATGGACCTAGTGGGCAAAATGAATGGGAGTCTATGGAACTAGTGGGCTAAATGAATGGGAGTCTATGGACCTAGTGGGCTAAATGAATGGGAGTCTACGGAACTAGTAGGCTAAATGAATGGGAGTCTATGGACCTATTGGGCTAAATGAATGGGAGTCTATGGAACTTGACGTCTAAATGAATGGGAGTCTATGGAACTATACAGGTAAATGTATGGGAATGGGAGTCCTGAGTACAGTTGAGAAATCTCAGATTTGATTGTAGTTTTTGCAAGTTCAACATGGATTAAATGTCAAAAGTTGAATAAACGAGGACTCATATCCTTTCAATTTCTTAAGCGTCACTGTTGCCCATAACACGCTAGCATTCTGCTAATGAATGCTTATTGGTCGGTGAAGGACTGATTACAACCAGAGATCCAGCTTGATGGCATCTGAAGCGTGTGTGTGTCTGTGTGTGAATATTTTGGCGTGGTCTAAAACAACAGGGCTGATTGTGAGTGAGTGCAAAATGAATGGGAGTCTATGGAGCTAGATGGCTAAATTTGTCTCTTTTGCCTGATTGCCGTTGAGAAATCTCAGATTTGATTGTAGTTTTTGAAAGTTCAACATGGATTAAATGTCAAAAGGTGAACAAACGAGTACTTATATCCTTTTGATTTCTTAAAAGTTGAGTCGTTGTTGCCCATAACACGCTAGCACTCTGCTAATAAAAGCTGATCGGTCAGTGAAGGACTGATTATGACCAGAAATCCAGCTTGATGGCATCTGTGTGTGTGTGTGTGATGTTTTGGCGTGGTCTTTAAAACATTAGCAGACCTCTTTCTAGCATGCGCATTGACAAGAAGAGCCTAACCCGTCAGCTGCGTGGTCGACGCCTTGAGAGAACAGGAAGTGACTCAGAGCTCGCCGCAAAGCAGGATCTCCGGCCGTACGTTGTGCACGACGTCACTGACATATGACAACAAAAAGGGACTTTAAATAAAATCTAACACCCAGTTGTGTGTGTTATCTTAGCCTCCCCTTTCGAATGCAACATTCAAATAACTTGACAAAAAATGATATCCTGAGAAAAGTGGACTTTGAGGGGTTTAGCTCCATAGACCTCCATTCATTCCGCACTGGCCAGTAAGCGCCCTCTAGAGGACCCAGAGTGGAACTGCAACCTGTTCAGAAGCCGGAAGTTATCTCCTTATTACTTATTCTCTGACTCAGCTAACAAGGTCACGAGGTAATGTAAGTCAATGGAGGGTAAGCGGCGTTGATGAACACGCTAATAAGCGAGTATACGTCTTGATAACGCTCCAATAATGGCGTATGAATCGGCGTGTCTTGCACACGCCATTTCATGACGTCAGTCTGGATTTCGCAGAGTTTGGAGTGAGGACGGGTCCCGGTCCGTTAAGAGAGACAAAAACCTGAAATCCTCCTTCCATCACTACCTTTCCTCTCGTCCTTCGCACCAGACAGACGACAAAAACAACAAAACTCACATTACCATAAAAGAGTGTGCAAATATATTTTCACTTCTTGTCATACAAGCAACAAAGATACAAAAAAGTGACTCATGAAACCATTTAAATGAACATTAACCGCTGTGTTGTCTTCGGGCAACTTTTGGTTTTCCAGCTCCAAATTAAACATTTTTTTCAACGTTTTTGGCGTCTTTTTCATATCATTGCTGCTTTTTGTCAAATTTTTCTGACCCTTTGACGTTTTTGTGGGTTTTTTCCCCGGTTTTTGAAGCTTTTTTTGACATTTTTGTCACATTGTTCAATGGTCTTTCATAAATAAAGGCGTTTAAATGCTAAAAAAATGAATAAAACATCCACATTTAAAGAACTTGTGGAGAGCGTTGTGCAGAATAATCCGCGTTATTTTTCAGAAAATTTGGTCGAAAGACACTTTTCTGATGAAGATTTTTTTTTCTCCAAAACGGGTCGAATTTGACCCGAGGACAACACGAGGGTTAAAGAAAAAATCCACAGAATGAAACTTTAAATGTACAGAATATGGTGCATCAGCAGGATCTCTCTCTGGCGGATCCAGTGCACGTTACACATCCCACCTCAGGTGGAGGTTAGTCTTCTTCTGCGTGTTAGAAACAAGGTCGGGGAGAGAAAACTGGAATAACAGATCCTAGACCGGGGAATGTTTTGGTTTTTTTACATTACAGTGTGAGTTTGGTACAATTAGAACCCAAAAAGGGGGTCCTGGGGGGGTCAGGGGGAGAGAACAAGACCTGAAACATCCACAGAGCCTGGAGCACGTTGGACAAGGCTAGGTGCTAGCTAGGTGCTAGCTAGGTGTTAGCTAGGTGTTAGCTAGGTGCTAGCTAGATGCTAGCTTTGTTTAGTTTCCCCTAACACCATCGTACTAGTTTTACTACTATTTGGAATTCATGGTCAATAACCCTCATTTATTTAGAATTATACCTAATATTTGACTTAAAAAAGCAGAAATTATGAATTATTTTGACTAATAGCTAAGTTCAGAGGAATGAAAGTGATCAGTTGTATTTTCAACGAGCGTTGGAAGGAATCCAATCAAATTTTTTTATGGTAATTTGGTTAAAAAGAAACTCATATTTCAGATATAGATATTTTTTAAAGGGGGTCAGATTTGACCCGAGGACAACAGGAGGGTTAACTGCATTTTAAATTTGCATTTAGTTGTTGATTAAACTAGATTGTGTTTTATTAAAGAAACAGCTGCGTTCATTTGGTAACATTACAACAGGATTATTATGGAAGAATGAGAATTATTATATACACAATATGACTGATTGCAGCTTTAAGTACATTCAGGAGAGAAATCCAACACATACAGGTAAAGACGTAGGTCAGAATTCATCAACACGTCTCTAAAAGGTAAATAATCAAATGTGGAAATCTGAATTATTCTGTTTCTCCTCACCAACAAATCTTGTGTGTAGATGCACATTTTTTAATAACTGCTCGCTGTAGTTTTTGTCAAACCAACGCTAGGAAATAGTGCATTTGTTGGGGACTACTTTCAGTGGTGGAGTAATCCGCATGTGGTGCTCTACCCCAGCGGATCCTAAACTGAGCAGGTCTGGGGGTCGCCACATGGTCGGGGAGAGAAAACTGGAATAACATATCCTGGACTGGGGAATGTTTGGGGTTTTTTAGGCTACAGTGTGAGTTTGGTACAAGTAGAACCCCAAAAGGGGGTCCTGGGGGGGTCAGGGGGAGAGAAAGAGTCCTGAAACATCCACAGAGCCTGGAGCACGTTGGACAAGACTAGGTGGTTCCAGACTGGAATATGTCAATATTTTTATATATATTATTATAGTAAAGGCCAATCCAGTTTAGTCTAGTCTAGTCCGACCCAGTTGGCTGCGGTGCATCCCTAGACCAGGTTGAACCGGGCTGATCAAGACTAGTTTGATCCAGACCAGTTTGGACCAGAGACCAGTTTGGACTGGGCTAATCCAGACTAGTTTGAACGGGGCTGATGGAGATCAGTTTGTACCGGTCTGATCCAGACCAGTTCGGCCCGGTCTGATCCAGACCAGCTTGCGGTCGGATCCAGACCAGTTCGGCCCGGTCTGACCCAGACCGGCTCGGCCCGGTCCCTCTACGCAGCCACGCAGTAGTTGGGTCTGCGGGACATGACGTATCCTCTCCGGCAGACGCAGCGGAACGAACCGTCGGTGTTGACGCAGCGAGCGTTCACACACGGGAAGACCACGGCCACGCTGTCCTCACACTCGTTAATATCTGCAACACACACACACACACACACACACACACACACACACACACACACACACACACACAC
>NW_023267499.1:0-1370 GCF_013103735.1 Etheostoma cragini
AAGTGGATTTAACTTCTGTAATTACACCAAACTTCATTTAGAAACAAGTGGATTTAACTTCTGTAATTACACCAAACTCCATTGAAAAAAAAGCGGATTTAGTGTCGTTTGAAGCTTTAAGTTCGTCCATTGGCATGCTAATATTTCATCATGCTGCTCTATATTTAAGTTTAAATGTCCACACAGCTACACAGCAGGAGAAAGTGACTTAACCAGCTATTTTCTCTAAATGGTTGACTACCTACCTCGAGGATAGAGGCTACAACTCGCTCGAGGAATGTCAACACCGCACTTGTCCCGACAGGTACGCTCGTGGCCTACGTCGTCCAATAACGACGCATCGACCAACGGTTACGTAAATCTTTAGTAACGGTTCTTTATTTACGTTTTAAAGCTTGATTTCACGCAGAATGGGTACAGTCGTAGACTAAGTCAGTCAAATACATTAAAGTGGATAACTTCGGCTTCGGATTCTTACTCCATCTCTTCTTAAAGTTCGTAAATCCGGGTCCTCTTCGTCTCCTTATGGCCGTTTCACTCATTGCTGCTTAACTCCACACGAGCGCTGTAACGTTTTAGTGCTTTTAGCCGTTTTCGTCGTCGTTAGCAACAAAACTGCGGCACTTTGTGTCTCCATTCCCGTACGGACATCATGCAGCATCCCGGCTCGCGCTCGCCTCTGACCAACCGGCGAACTTCACGGACTCAAACTGCTCTCTGTGCTGGCGCGTGCCCAAGCGGTGCTCTCTTGTGTTGCGTTGAAGTTCAGTCGGAAAGAACAGCACTTCAAGTTTTTACTGCTGTTTGGTGACCGCTGGTCAATCAGTTCAGTTCCTATTGTCTGTAGTGGGACCCTCATGTTGTCCTCATGTTGTCTTTTTGTTGTCCTCATGTTGTCCCCATGTTGCCCTCATGTTGCCCTCATGTTGTCTTCATGTTGTCCTCATGTTTTCCTCATGTTGTCCTCATGTTGTCCCCATGTTGCCCTCATGTTGTCTTCATGTTGTTCTCATGTTTTCCTCATGTTGCCCCCATGTTGTCTTCATGTTGTCTTCATGTTGTCCCCATGTTGCCCTCATGTTGTCTTCATGTTGTCCTCATTTTGTCTTCATGTTGTCCTCATTTTGTTGTCATGTTTTCCTCATGTTGCCCTCAAGTTCCCCTCATGTTGTCATCATGTTGTCTTCATGTTGTCTTCATGTTGTCCTCATGTTGTCATGTTGTCCTCATGTTGTCCTCATGTTGTCTTCATGTTGTCCTCATGTTGTCTTCATGTTGTCCTCATTTTGTTGTCATGTTGTCCTCATGTTGTCCTCATGTTGTCTTCATGTTGTCCTCATGTTGTCCTCATGTTGTCCCCATGTTGTCCT
>NW_023267500.1:0-1289 GCF_013103735.1 Etheostoma cragini
TAAAAAAGCCATAGTATGCATATCGAAAAAATTGATTAAAAAGCCATAGTATAGTAGGTCGAAAAATGCGATAAAAAGCCATAGTATAGCATGTAAAAAAAAGGGATAAAAAGCAATAGTATAGTTTGTCGAAAAAGGCAATGAAAAAGCCATAGTATAGTAAGTCGAAAAAAGCGATAAAAAGCCATAGTATATAGTATAGCTAAAAAAGCCATAAAAAAAGCCATAGTATAGTATGTCGAAAAAAGTGATTAAAAAGCCATAGTTAGCATGGTGAAAAAAGGGATAAAAAAAACCATAGTATAGTATGTCGAAAAAAGCCATAAAAAGCCATAGTATAGTATTCGAAAAAAGCCATAAAAAAGCCATAGCATAGTATTTCAAAAAATGCGATAAAAAGCCATAGTATTGCATGTCGAAAAAAGCGATTAAAAAGCCATAGTATAGTATGTTGAATAATGCGATAAAAAGCAATAGTATAGCATGTTAAAAAAGGGATAAAAAGCAATAGTATAGTATGCGAAAAAAGCCATAAAAAAGCCATAGTATGCATATCGAAAAAATTTATTAAAAAGCCATAGTATAGTAGGTCGAAAAATGAGATAAAAAGCCATAGTATAGCATGTAAAAAAAAGGGATAAAAAGCAATAGTATAGTATGTCAAAAAAAGGCGATGAAAAAGCCATAGTATAGTATTTCAAAAAAAGGGATTAAAAAGCCATAGAATAGCATGGTGAAAAAAGGGATAAAAAAGCCATAGTATAGTATGTCGATGAAAGCAATAAAAAAGCCATGGTATTGTATGTCGAAAAAAGCGATTAAAAAGCCATAGTATAGTATGTCAAAAAATTCTATAAAAAGCCATAGTATAGTATGTCGAAAAAAGCGATAAAAAAGCTATAGTATAGTATGTCGAATAAAACGATAAAAAAGCCATAGAATAGTATGTCAAATAAGTGACAAGAAAGCCATAGTATAGTGTGTCAAATGAAGCCATAAAAAAGCCATAGTTTAGTATGTCGAAAAAAGCCATAAAAAAGCCATAGTATAGTATGTCGAAAAAAGCGATTAAAAAGCCAAAGTATAGTATGTTGAATAATGCGATAAAAAGCCATAGTATAGCATGTAAAAAATAGAGATAAAAGCAATAGTATAGTATGACGAAAAAAGCCATTAAAAAGCCATAGAATGCATGTCGAAAAAATTGATTAAAAAGCCACAGTATAGTATGTCGAAAAATGCGATAAAAAGCCATAGTATAGCATGTAAAAAATAGAGATAAAAGCAAT
>NW_023267501.1:0-1476 GCF_013103735.1 Etheostoma cragini
CATAGCTCCTGTTTCTCTAGCTCTGACGTCATAGCTCCTGTTTCTCTAGCTCTGATGTCATAGCTCCTGTGTCCAGCAGTGTGTAATCGGTGGTTGTGTGTTCCTGTCGTAGTTCACGCTGCTGTCGGCTGCCGAGCAGAAGATGTCTGCAGCCGTCGGCGTGCCGGAGAGTTTCATCGCTAGGAAAGCTGCCGGCCAGACGGTGAGAAAGGTGAGACACGCTGGGCGGTTACAGGTGAACATGGAGGACGGCATCGGGTCTCTGGTTCAACATTTAGTTTTTTGGTCGCTTTTCCGAAATGTTAGAAGTTTCTTTGTTGCTTTTTACAATGTTTTAGTTGCATTTTTAGACGTTTTTATAGCTATTTGTCGCTTTTATCAGCGTTATCGTCACTTTTGTTCAACGTGTATTGTGTGTCTTGTTGTTCCAGGGTGATCATGTGTCTGTATGTTGTTGTTTGAGGGTGAACATGTATTTGTGTCCTGTTCCAGGGCGTGAACATGGAGGCCGTGCGGCGGATGTATCTGGCTCTGGTGCTGTTCTCCCTGCTGAAGGAGACCAACCTGTGGAGCGTGTCCGACCGGTTCCAGCTGAGCCGCGGCTTCGTCCAGAGTCTGCTCAGCTCGTCCTCGGCCTTCTGCTCCTGCGTGCTGCACTTCACTCAGGTTCCCTCAATAACTCATGAAATAAGGCCATAAGGCTGCTGACCATGATAAATTATTACAGTAATACATTATTTTCCCTCTGATAGCCAGACAAGGGTTACACTTTAAAGTGGTCGTAAAGTAAAAAATCAAGGCTTTTCAAGGGTTTTCAACACTATTCACTTTAGTTTTACAGTTAAATTATGACTAAAATGTAAAAGATAAAACTCAATGCACAACAGAAACCACACAGAAATACAAAAGCAACAAACAACTTACAAATACTGTGTAATTACACTGAGAACGCAGTCTGGAGGCGTGCAGCAGGTCTTCAGACAGGAGTGGAGCGTGGGGAGAAGTCGGTGTAATGATGTTTCTGTGGTTCAGGAGCTGGAGGAGCTGTGGCCGTTCAACGCTCTGCTGACGGAGCTGACGCGGCGCCTGAGCTACTGCGTGACGGCCGAACTCATCCCCCTGATGGAGGTGGTCGGAGTCATGGAGGTCAGCGTCCACAGACACACGCCCAAGAAGATCAGACTTAGACTTCTCTTTATTAATCCTTTTGGGATGACTCCGGCAAGGAAATTGAAATTTCCAGCATCAGGTTTAGCAAGAAAAGAAAAGAATGACAGTATAAAAATAACAAAAATAGCAGTAATAACAATAATAACATTTGTCAATTAAAAAAGACATAAAACGTCTTGGTTCATCTTTCCATTGTTAAAACAATCACCACTCTGGTCTGAATAAAATAAACTAAAAGTAGTGATTATTTACATGGAGTCTGGTGGAGATATGCTGCTCTATACACGCTAAAAGTAGTGATTATTT
>NW_023267502.1:0-2718 GCF_013103735.1 Etheostoma cragini
GGGGTGTATACTTATGCCCCTGTATTTTAACATAGGGGGTGTATACTTATGCCCCCTGTATTTTAACATAGGGGGGTGAGTCATCTCTTTGATCTTTTTAATTTACTGATATTTTGCCCCCCCAGGTTCCTCCCTCCCTGCCCCTCCCCACCCAGCTCTATCATGCCCATCCTCAAAAACCTCCCGGTGCGCCTGAGAGGCGGCGGTCCGACCCTAGAGAACGCTTGGCTCCTGCGCAGGATGAGTCTCAACATCCCCCCCAACCATCACCACCCCAACCCCTTCGACCATGACGACCGCGACAGCATCCACGGCAACGGCGGCCACGGCGACCACTGGTCGCCCGGCAGCTCGCTGCTGGACGGCGACGTGCAGCGGGACCGCAACCCGTTCGAGGACGAGGAGGACGAGAACGAGGCCAACGAAGGGAAGAAGGGAGGCGGAGGTGGAGGGTCGGGGAAAGGGTCTTTCAAGTTCATGTCCCCGCTGAAGACGCTGGGAAAGCTGGGGAAGAACCTGAGGTTGTCGGGGAGGAGCAAAGGAAGTGGACCCCCGTCCCCCCAGGGGTCGCTGCAGGGAACGCCCTCACCCGCAGAGAAGAAGAAGAGGGGACGGAGGAGCTCTGAAGGAAGTCTACTGAGGTAAACGGTAGAGAAGAAGAATCAGGAAAGGTTTTGTTATTGATTAGGTCTTAAAGAGATGAAGGGACATTGGGGGTTCGGGACCATTGGAATCTGTTAAGGTGAAGATGGATGATGGGAGTTTGTCCAGGTTATAGGTTCCTTGGGGGTTTGGGATCAGGGGTACCTAATAAGGTGAAGAAGGATGATGGGAGTTTGTCAAGAAATGAAGGGACAAGGGTGATTTATTGAGCAAGAGCTATAGTCAGAGTGTTTTGAGGTAAAAAGGGAAAGGGATCAGATCTGTTCAGGCAAAGGGGGACAGGGGGACCATGGGAGTCAAAGTAAAGACGGATGAGGAAAGAGTAGACAACGTAATGTTGGAGGGAGTTTCATGGCAATATGAGATAAGTAGAGGTTTCTGTGATAGTGTTTCTGAGAGGAAGTAGGACTTGTTCACCATTTAGTTCTTCATGTCCCCCATAGGTTTGCCGGGAAATACCGCGACAGCCTCGGGTCCCGTAAGGAGGGTCTCATCAACGGGGAGCTGAACTGTTCGGAGAGCGAGGGCGACACCACCAGCCGGCGCCTGTCCTTCATGAAGATGGTGGGCCTGGGGAAGCTGAAGCGGGAGTCCCTGAACGACCACTCGTCCCTGGGCCCCGAAGACCAGCTGGTGCAGGAGGAGGAGGTGGAGGAGCCCAAACCCAGAGAGCCGCTGTCAGGTACGCTCTCAGAACCACATCCGTAAAGTAACAGGGCAGCTGAAGTAAAACCTCAGAACATTTTCTGTTATTTCGGATGTTATTTCTTCTTCTCTCAGATGAAGTCATTCTGACGCTCGTTTCAACGCTTCTTATTTACTTGTTGGTGCTTTTTTACACATTTTCAACGCTTTTTGTTCCGCTTTTGAAGTTTTCTTTATAGGCTTTTAACGCTCCCTCATCCAGGAACCTACTGGGGAAATGCAGACGGATCTCTCTCTCTCTGTCTCTGGATCTCTCTCTCTCTCTCTCTCTCCCTCTCTCTCTCTCGCTCTCTCTCTCTCTCTCTCTCTCTCTCTCTCTCTATGTCTCTCTCTCTCTCTAAGTGTTATAAAGTTATCGTCAAGTTTTGTTTTCATACTACCCGGACAGATGTTATAAACATCTGTTGGCATTCTGCAGCTATTTTAGACCAGAGAGAGAGAGATAGACAGACAGTTCCTGCTCTATGCAGACAACCTGGTTCCGTTGTCCCCTACAGAACAGGGCCTACAGGAGAACCTGGACCTGCTGGAGCAGTACTGTCAGACCTGGGCCCTGACAGTAAACACAGAAAAAAGATCCAGATCTCAAGGAAACGCATACAGCTTCACATTAGGAAAACATAAATTAAGACAACTGTACACATTAATATTATTTAGGATTCAAAATAAGTTCCACTGGAAATTTTAACCCAGCGATGATGGAGCTGAGAGAGAAAGCACGCAGGGCGTTCTATAAAAAGTCACATCTACATTAAAATCCCAATCAGAATCTGGCTCAAATTAGTAGAATCTGGTTTTAGAGCAAATCCTCCTCTACGGTAGTGAGGTGTGGGGTCCTATTTCCTGCCTGAACTCTTCCCCCAAAACCCAGTTGAAATCCTGCACCTAGAGTTCTGTAAAAGCCTCCTACAGGTGCCCAGGAGAACCACCAACAACGCCTGCAGAGCTGCATTAGGCCGATTCCCTTTATTCATCAAAATTCAAAAACGTGCCATCAAATATTGGCTCCATCTAAAAAAACAGCGACCCCCACTCCTATCAGCAGAAAGCCCTGCAAGACCAAGAGCTGGGCAAAGAGAAGAGTCCCCTCACTCAGCTGGTCCAGAGGCTCAGTCCACTTCCTGACCCTGTTCTGCCTCAGGACCAGTCTGGGAACCGACAAGTCAGAGTTAACCAAATTATAACACAACAGAAACAAAACTACATCATCGATTGGAACACACAAACAAAAGCACAAAGCAAGATGCATCGGACCCTAAAGAGAGAGTACCGAGGGGCAGACTACCTGACCCTAAAGAGAGAGTACCGAGTGGCGGACTACCTGACCCTAAAGAGAGAGTACCGAGGGGC
>NW_023267503.1:0-1521 GCF_013103735.1 Etheostoma cragini
ATCGAGGGGTAAGGGGTGTATGGTCCTAGGAACCATAGACAATGAATGAAAAAAATCAAGGGAGAACGCCAGCTTACTTGTAACCAAGGGGTAGCGATATGCATTGTGCAACAGGCAACAAGCATCAACCGGAGAGACGCATTTCTGGTATTTTTGGCTTAAATAATTGATTTAAAAATTACGACAGTCTTGTTTTGTGGTCTATACAGTCCTGTACATGTATGCTTGCAACCATGTTCCTAACTGAAACTTTTTAAAAATTGCTAGCTTGCTATGCTAACGCTAATCGCTAACCACTAACCTTAACGTAGATTTTACAGTTTAACAGTCCCGCATTTCTCTGCCTTAAATGGACTGTATACATCGTATAGACTATATATATTAATATTAACGGTCTATGATACATCGCTACGTGCTTTCCATATACTGACCTGTATCACACAGGAGGACACAGCAGCTGATCCACTTTTGGGCTGAAAACGAGCAAACATTTCTTAAATCCTGTGTTCATGTTGTACCCATTCATTATTGCATTGGTACTGGATTATTGTAATCATTTGTAATTAATTCCTGTTCATGCACTTGTGTATTGTTGTTGGTTATGATACGGGACACTGATGAAATGTGTGGGGGGGGGGGTACTGGCCAACAGGCATCAGTCTGGTCAGGAATATCAGAATAGCTGTAGTTAATTTGTTTGTTTTTGGTCTTGTGTGTCTTTTTTTTAGTTTTACACATTTGTGGAGAGTTAGCCAGAGTGCCTAAGATGGTGGTAGGTAGGCAGACTAAAACATTGCACATTTCAAGGTGATTAGTTTATTTCCATGGTCTGCAGTACACGGATAAATAACTCATCAAACTTAAAGACAGTGGCACATTAAACTAATAGTAGCAATAACAGGCGCATGTTTCTGGTAGCACAGCCTCACCTCCCAGGAGCACAAATCCCACCAATTATATAGGGTTGTCAATTACCACCCAACTGCTTCAGTCCATCCCATCCTAAAGCAGGTTGATCTACTCCATAACCTTAATACCTAGCCATCTCTTAACCTATGGAACTTGGTCACCAGTTCCCTCCTATCCTACTGACTACAAAACAGGTCAGGATTATTCATACCTTTTTTATACAATAACCAAAAACAACCAAAATAAACATTCCTATACAAAAGAAAACCCTCTACTTGGTTTGGCCCGGTGATGTCATCCATGACCACCCTATTCCTATAAAACAGGAAATACTTAGGCCGGCCCCTCCCCAACCAATTGTCCTGCATGGTGGAACTGAACAAAAGAACAAACAATTGTAAGTATCAATATAGGGAAAACCATGTTTCAACTTGCAACCTAATAAAATGGAACAGAAACTAACATGACTGTGTGTTTACTTTAGTAATGGCCTGTATGGGACAAGTGGTGAGCAAACCCACTTCGTCACACACCCTCCCCCCCCTTAAACCGTTACTCCTCAGAGTCACGGGATAGAAAGTCAGCAATGACATTCTTCTTTCCTGGTCTGTG
>NW_023267504.1:0-1895 GCF_013103735.1 Etheostoma cragini
TAATAATATATAACAGTAGTATAATAATATATAACAGCAGTATATAGTAGTAGTATAATAATATATAACAGTAGTATAGTATAATAATATATAACAGTAGTATAATAATTTATAACAGTAGTATAGTATAATAATAAATAACAGTAGTATAGTATAATAATATATAACAGTAGTATAATAATATATAACAGCAGTATATAGTAGTAGTATAATAATATATAACAGTAGTATATAGTAGTAGTATAATAATATATAACAGCAGTATATAGTAGTAGTATAATAATATATAATAGTAGTATAGTATAATAATATATAACAGTAGTATAGTATAATAATATATAATAGTAGTATAGTATAATAATATATAACAGTAGTATATAGTAGTAGTATAATATATAACAGCAGTATATAGTAGTAGTATAATAATATATAACAGCAGTATATAGTAGTAGTATAATAATATATAATAGTAGTATAGTATAATAATATATAACAGTAGTATAGTATAATAATATATAACAGTAGTATATAGTAGTAGTATAATATATAACAGTAGTATAGTATAATAATATATAACAGTAGTATATAGTAGTAGTATAATAATATATAACAGCAGTATATAGTAGTAGTATAATAATATATAACAGCAGTATATAGTAGTAGTATAATAATATATAACAGCAGTATATAGTAGTAGTATAATAATATATAACAGTAGTATATAGTAGAAGTATAATAATATATAACAGCAGTATATAGTAGAACTATATAATATATAACAGCAGTATATAGTAGTAGTATAATAATATATAACAGCAGTATATAGTAGTAGTATAATAATACGTAACAGTAGTATATAGTAGTAGTATAATAATATATAACAGCAGTATATAGTAGTAGTATAATAATATATAATAGTAGTATAGTATAATAATATATAACAGTAGTATATAGTAGTAGTATAATAATATATAACAGCAGTATATAGTAGTAGTATAATAATATATAACAGCAGTATATAGTAGTAGTATAATAATATATAACAGCAATATATAGTAGTATAATAATATATAACAGCAGTATATAGTAGTAGTATAATAATATATAACAGCAGTATATAGCAGTAGTATAAATATATATAACAGCAGTATATAGTAGTAGTATAATAGTACACAGTAGTAGTATATAGTAGTAGTATAATAGTACACAGTAGTAGTATAGTAGTAGTAGTATAATAGTACACACTAGCAGTATATAGTAGTATAATAGTACACAGTAGTAGTATATAGTAGTAGTATAATAGTACACAGTAGCAGTATATAGTAGTAGTAGTATAATAGTACACAGTAGCAGTATATAGTAGTAGTATAATAGTATATAGTAGTAGTATAATATTACACAGTAGCAGTAGTACACAGTAGCAGTATATAGTAGTAGTATAATAGTACACAGTAGCAGTATATAGTAGTAGTATAATAGTACACAGTAGTAGTATTTAGTAGTAGTATAATAGTACACAGTAGTAGTATATAGTAGTAGTATAATAGTACACAGTAGTAGTATTTAGTAGTAGTATAATAGTACACAGTAGCAGTATAGTACCGTTGCAGGCGCAGGGCTGCAGCTTGAGGACAGCCTGACAGAACGGGACACATTCTCCGTCCTGACACTCGCCGCTGTCCAGACACACCGTCCTATCAGCAGCGTCCTCTGGGGGGGGACACTCGCTGCTGCTCCCTGTAGGACACAAACACCTAGAGTCTTAGAGACCTAGAGTCTTAGAAACCCAGAGACCTAGAGTCTTAGAAACCTAGAGTCTTAGAGACCTAGAGTCTTAGAAACCTAGAGACTTAGAGACCTAGAGTCTTAGAAACCCAGAGACCTAGACTCTTAGA
>NW_023267505.1:0-4320 GCF_013103735.1 Etheostoma cragini
TATCTATAGACTAACTCATTATCAATAGAAACTGAGTCCTGCGCTACCTGCTGTTTCTTGAGCAGGATGTTGACGGAGGTCAGGTCCTTCCCGTAGTCGTCGGACTGGATCTGGCCCTCAAGGCCCCCCAGCCACTTGTCCAGGTCAGCGCAGCTCTGGGTGAACAGCTCGGCCTTGTTGGCGTCGAACAGGCACTGGGCCTTGGTCTGCGTGGTGGACTCAAGCTCCTCCCACATGGCGTGGAGCGCAGACAGCTTCTCCTGCACCACTGCCTCTGTCTCCGGCTTCTCCAACACCAGCAGCATGCCGTCCTGCAGACACACAGGACACACACAGAGACACACAACACACACACATAGATAGAGACATACACACACACACACACAGACAAACCGCGTCAGTCTCACGTCTCTTCTTACCGCTAACTACTAGCTTAGCTTTTAAAAATGTAACCAAACTAGCCTAAGGGTACCGTCTATTTGCTGGATGGTTCCAGGTAACCTCCCTACGGTACCAATGCTGTCTACCTTCTGGATCTTGTCCTACCTTTTGGATCTTGTCCTACCTTCTGGATTGTGTCCTACCTTCTGGACCTTGTCCAGCAACTGTCTACCTTTTGGATCTTGTCCTACCTTCTGAATCTTGTCCTACTTTCTGGATCTTGTCCTACCTTCTGGACCTTGTCCTACCATCTGAATCTTGTCATACCTTCTGGAACTTGTCCTACCTTCTGAATCTTGTCCTACCTTCAGGACCTTGTGCTACCATCTGAATCTTGTCTTACCTTCTGAATCTTGTCCTACTTTCTGGATCTTGTCCTACTTTCTGGATCTTGTCCTACCTTCTGGACCTTGCCCTACCTTCTAGATCTTGTCCTACCTTCTGAATCTTGTCCTACTTTCTGGATCTTGTCCTACCTTCTGGACCTTGTCCTACCATCTGAGTCTTGTCATACCTTCTGGAACTTGTCCTACCTTCTGAATCTTGTCCTACCTTCAGGACCTTGTGCTACCATCTGAATCTTGTCTTACCTTCTGAATCTTGTCCTACTTTCTGGATCTTGTCCTACTTTCTGGATCTTGTCCTACCTTCTGGACCTTGCCCTACCTTCTAGATCTTGTCCTACCTTCTGGATCTTGTCCTACCTTTTGGATATTGTCCTACCTTCTGGACCTTGTCCAGCCACTCCTTGTTGGACTGCAGCTCGGCCATGAAGGCCTGGTGCTTCAGCCACTTGCTGTGCAGGTTCCTGGCCTCGTCGTACGTCAGGTCCTGAGCCGTGAGCATCTTCTCATCAATCCACAGAGACAGCTGGACACACACACAAAGACACACACAGAGACACACAGACACACAGAGAGAGAGAGAGACACACAAACACAGACACACACACACAGATATACACAGACACAAACACACACACACAAATACAGACAAATCAGCAGCAGGAATGGGATCAAACTTTGCAAACTCGTGTGTGTCTCAGTGTCTGTGTGTGTGTGTGTGTGTGTGTGTGTGTGTGTGTGTGTGTATACCTCCTGACAGTCCTGCAGGAACTTCTGCAGGTCTCTGTTGTCCTTCAGTCTCATCAGCAGCTCCACCGCAGCCTCCCTGTTCTTCTTATGTCTGAGGACAGAATACTGCCTGCTGATTGGCTGAGGACATGTCACACATACAGAATACTGCCTGCTGATTGTCTTCTTACGTTTTTGTCCCCGTCCTCCGCCCGTTGACTTTTTTACACTGTTTTTAACGTTTTCTTACAATTTTGTCCCCCCCATCCCCATGTGTCCCCATGGCGTACCTGTTGTCGATGGAGACCACCTTCTCCTGTATCCGCTCGGCGTTGATGTTGCCGTCGCTCGCCAGCCGCCGGCCGGCCTCCACCACGCCGTTGATCTTGTCCTCGTTGGCGTCCATGGTGGTCATGAAGTCCTCCTGCTTTCTGATGGCGGCTTCAGCGCCCTCCAGGGTGGGGGGCATCTCAGTGTGGGCCAGGATGTACTCCTGGGGGGGTTAATCATGAGGGATGATCTTCTGGAGAGAAGATGTCTGTGTGTGTCTGTGTGTCTGTGTGTGTCTGTGTGTGTGTACCTGGTTGTTGAGGAAGGCCTCGGCCTGCTTGCTGTCCCTGAGGAACAGCTGGTAGGCGGTGGACTGGCTCAGCAGGTTCTGCCTGTTTTCCCACATGCGGTGCAGCTCCTCCCAGCCGGTGTGGAGCGCCTGCAGCCGCTGGCGCAGGAACATGTGCTGCGCGTCCGTCTGTCCCCGCGTCACCGTCTCGCCCATGGCCCGCATGCGCTGGTAGTCCTCCTCGTAGTTGAGGATCTCGGTGCGAATGGCGTGGTGCTGGCCCTCTAGGCGCTGGGCCTCGGCCGGCGTGGTGGGCCCGTCCTCCGAGGCCACGGCGGTCTGTGTGCGCGACAGCCACGCCTGGAAGTCATCCAGCTCACGCAGGAACTGCTGCAGCTTCCGGGCCTCGCCCAGCGAGTCCTCGCGAGCCCTCAGGGCCTCCTTCATCTGGTCCCAGACAGCCGAGATCTCCGCAAGGCGGCCTGGGCGGACGGGAGACTTTTATTATATCATGCCTCTCCAAGTTATTTAGACTTTTGCTATGAGATCACAGGGTTTAAACGTTCAGTTATCTGGCGGGTACCTGTGATGGCGCTGGCCTGGTCCGGGTGCTCCCCCCCCAGGCGCTGGGCCTCCCCCCCCAGGTCTCCCAGCTTGTCCTCGATTGCGGCCAGGTCGCGCTCCATGCCCGTGAGCTTCCTCTGCAGCGCCATGACGCCCGTCAGGTCGTTGCCCAGCTCCTGCGTGGACTCGATGACCTTGGTCTTCTCCCGGATCCAGGACTTGGTCTCGTTGCAGTCCAGGTGGTAGTTCTGCACGCCGAGAGCCGAGTTCAGGGACTCCTTCTTCTGGTCCACCAGGTCACGGAACTGGCTCCACCTTCACACATGCGCACACACCCACACACACACACACACACACACACACACACACACACATACACACACACACACATACACAGACAACATGAGTAGGATCAGCCAAGCAGAGTGCCGAGGTTAACAGCGAGTGAGACGTGAGACTCAAAACTGGTCTCATCTCCCATCTGCCCTCTCACATCTGCCCTCTCACATCTGGTCTCTCACATCTGGTCTCTCACATCTGCCCTCTCACATCTGGTCTCTCACATCTGGTCTCTCCCATCTGGTCTCTCACATCTGGTCTCTCCCATCTGGTCTCTCACATCTGGTCTCTCACATCTGGTCTCTCACATCTGCCATCTCCCCTCTGCCCTCTCACATCTGCCCTCTCACATCAGGGAGTGACAGTTCCCGCTACAGAGCCAAGATGGTCTAGATCTAGGTAGTCTCTGGTTTTAAAGCCTTTACTGGCCACATTACAAGGTTTTGAGTGATTAGCAGGACTTTGGGGGTCCACGTTACCTGTTGTTGATAACAAGGTTTTGAGTGATTAACAGGACTTTGGGGGTCTGCGTTACCTGTTGTTGAGTCTGTCCTGCTGGGTCTTGATGTCCTTCTCACTCGGGTGGCCGTTGTGGATCAGCTGCCTGGCGATCTGCGTCACCACGGCAACGCGGGACGCCTGGTTGTTCATCTCGGGCTCCAGACTCTCAAACCTGCCGAGGACAGAAAAGCATTAAATATATTTACATAATATATACTATGAAAATGTCTGACGTGGTCTGATGTGTCTTATGTATCTGATGTGGTCTGATGTGGTCTGATATGGTCTGATAGGGTCTGATAGGGTCTTTTGTGGTCTTCTGTGTCCCTACCGGTGCTGGACCACCTCCAGGTCCTCCAGGCTCTGGGGGATCTCCAGACCGTGGAGCCACTGCTCCTTCTCGCCTACCCAGACCTGGCAGGCGTCGGCCTCGCTGAGCATCTTGTAGAGCGCCAGGGCGTCCTGCAGGGCCTGCTTCCTGAGCCCGGTCAGCGCAGACACCTCGCGGTACCGGTCCTCCATGCCGGCCAGGCGGGCCTGCGCCCCCTCCGCCCCCCCAGCGGGCAGCGCGGCCGCCTGCTCGTGCAGCGAGTCGATGACGGGCCGGTAGCGGGCCACCTCGGCCGCGGCGTCCTTGTGGGTGCGGACCAGCGCCTGCGTGGAGAACTCGTCGTGGCCCGTGTCCCCGGAGGACACGATGCGCAGGGCATCCAGCATCCACGCGTCCACGTCGTCCGCGTCCGCCTGGAACTGGTGCAGCGCCATCGCCTCCTCCAGGCGCCGCTTCCTCGCGGCCGCAAGCTGCTCCAGAGCCGACCACTGGGCCTGCAGGGGGGGGGGGGG
>NW_023267506.1:0-2010 GCF_013103735.1 Etheostoma cragini
AACATGTTATATGTGGGGCAGAGCACGATATCCTGGATTAGAGCATGTTATATGTGGGGCCAAGTAGGATATCCTGGACTATAGCATGTTATATGTGGGGCCAAGTAGGATATCCTGGATTATAGCATGTTATATGTGGGGTTGAGTAAGATATCCTGGATTATAGCATGTTATATGTGGGGTAGAGTAGGATATCCTGGACTATAGCATGTTATATGTGGGGTAGAGTAGGATATCCTGGACTATAGCATGTTATATGTGGGGTTGAGTAGGATATCCTGGATTATAGCATGTTATATGTGGGGCCAAGCACGATATCCTGGATTAAAACATGTTATATGTGGGGTAGAGTAGGATATCCTGGACTATAGCATGTTATATGTGGGATATCCTGGATTATTTGATGTTATAAAACCAGCATGCTACAGTAGTTTATGAAAAGGCATTTAATATGCAGCAAATAATAAAATATCCTGCTCACCTGGAACAGCTGCTGGACTCACCTGCTCAGGTAGAAGAGGGGCTGCAGATCTGATCTGGGTCATGTCTGTTGAATGAATGAATCGATCCTTCAGCTGATGACGGTCTTGTTTCTGTTAGAGCCTGTCAGGTTGGTGGGGGGGTCCAGTCGCTGTACTGGGACACTGCAGGTGAAGCGAGGAGATTGGAGACCAGTGGACGTCTCTGATTGGACCCTGAAGGAAGCAGCGGTGGCCTGTGGAGAGCTGGACTGTGGCTCTGCTGTTTCAACACGAAGAAGAAAAGAGTCCTCACGCAGATCTGCATGGAAGATCAGTCAGACCTGTATCAACTCTGGGTTCACCTTGAGAGAGTGTGTGACACCAGGCTCCTCCTCCTCCATCATGGAGATCACCTGCTCAGGTAAGATCACCTCTGACATCACCTCGGACATCATCTATGACGGGGAACCCTCCAGTGATTCGTTATAAAGCGTCTCCTTATTGGGAAGGACATGCCGAGACTCTGAGCTCTGCAACCTGACAGATATATTAGTATTATATGTATTATTATTGGATATATTCCTTTCTAAATCATCTGTATCTGATGAGATGTGGAGGTCACAAATACAGGTTAACCCTTTGTTGTTCTCGGGGCAAATTTGACCCATTTAAAAAAAGAAAAGAAAAAAAGTGGTTTCTTTTTAACGGATTTTAACAAAAATAACGCTGATTGTTCCACACGACGCTCTTCACTAGAACAGATAACAGAACATTAGTTTTTAACCCTCGTGTTGTCTTCCTGTCGACCGTCAACTGTGTTTCTGTGTTGTAATTTTCCCCTAAAATTGTTCTTTTTCTACACTTTTCTCAATATTTTTGTCAATATTATTTCAATTTTTGGCCTTTTTTTAAAAGTATGTTTTAGTCAATTCTTTGACAATGTGTTTGCTGCTTTTTCCCATCTTTCTTTGTGACTTTTTGTGATATTTTTTCTTTTTCTTTTTACATTTTTAGAATTTTTTAATACATTTTTCAGATTTTCTTTATAAATATTTCAGGTTTTTTTGGTCCATTTTTGAGATTATTTTTTTGTCAGTTTTTCAGTTTTTTTTATTTTTTTCAGGACAATTTTTCTGATTATTTTGGTTAAATTTTTCTGAATTTGTAAGAAGTTTTTGTTGATTTCTTTTCCTGTTTTGTTTCTGTTCAACATTTAACCCTTTTTTCAACGTTCTTCTGTCATAGTTCTGGTATCAAGGTTTTGGTAAACGGGTCCAGTTCGACCCGAGGACAACAGGACGGATGAATTTGGATCTTTTGTAGCGATTAAAAAATGCACAAAAGAACGTTAACAAAAAAGTGAAAAAAATGTCTGAAAATGCTTTAAAAGCATCGGGAAAAAAACACAAACGTTAAAAAACGCAGAAAAAAATTACAAAAACATCAAGTGGCCAAAAATGTTTTGAGAAATAAATAAATATAATATCTGAAAAACGAAAAGTTGCATTGTCGACAGCGAGACTACACAAGTCTCTCTCACCCCCCCCCC
>NW_023267507.1:0-1339 GCF_013103735.1 Etheostoma cragini
CCTCGGGGGGTCTCAGTGATCCTAAGACAGCTGAGAAACCAGCCCAGAACTACACGGGAGGAGCTGGTCCAGGACCTGAAAAGAGCTGGGACCACCGTTTCCAAGTTTACTGATGGTAATACACTAAGACGTCATGGTTTGAAATCATGCATGGTTTCTAAGTGGGAGAACTTGTTAAATAGCAGGGTGTTCAAATACTTATTATACTCACTGTAGATACATGTGGATGTATGTATACATATGTATATGTATATATATTTGTATGTATGTATATGTATGTATTTATACATATATGTGACATCCCTGTCCTATGTCATGTGCTGCGCTGTGATTGGCTGTGATGTCCGACCTGGGACCGACGTCCCCAGAGCTACGAACACCACGGCGGTGACGGAGTCCTTGAGGCCCACGGTGCAGCCGAAGTGCGACGCCAGGTCCCCGATGACGGCCGTCAGCATGCCGATGACGGAGATGGAGACGAAGAAGCAGGCCCAGCCGCTCCAGTAGTCCGTGGGGGGGACGAAGGCGAACAGAAGCTTCCAGAAGACCGTCAGGAAGTGCATGACGTAATCAAAACAAGATGGCAGCTTCTCCTCGCCACTGTCATCATCGTCATCATCACCTGGAGGAGGAAGAGATGAATTATTACTTCATTATTATTAAATAATGGCCGTCACATCTACATCAATGTGAATAAGTAAGAATAGAAGAGGCTCCTGACAGTGAAGACCTGGACCCATCAGGTCCCAAACTGACGGGTTCACCTGAAACTGTAGATGAGGGGTCCACGTCCCGACCCGACGGGTTCAGGTCCCGACCTGGACCTGTCAGGACCTGGACCCATGAGTGACCTGGACCCGCCAGGTCGGGACCTGGACCCGCCAGGTCGAGACCTGGACCCGTCAGGGACCTGGACCTCTCATCTATAGTAAATGTTAATAAGAATATAATAAAACGTAAATAAGTAAGAATACGAGGGGGTCCCGACCTGACAGGTCCAGGTGTGGACTCGAACCGTCGGGTAATAACCAGACCTGGACTTGTCAGGTCCCTGGTCCAGGTCTGGTTCTTACTGGTCCGGGTCCAGGATCTTACTGGCCTGGGTCCGCGCCGGTCCGGGTCTGGCCCTTACCGGTCCGGGTCTGGTTCTTACCCGAGTTGACCGTGATGGCGTCCAGGAACTGGTCCCTCCAGCTGTTGGTCCCGATCACCAGGGCCAGGTTGGTCTTCTTCAGGAGTTTATCCACAGTGCTCTGCAGCAAATATTACTGTTATTAATACTAATACTAGTATTAATACTAATACTACTGGTATTAATACTAATATTACTGTTATTAAT
>NW_023267508.1:0-2602 GCF_013103735.1 Etheostoma cragini
AAATACTTGATGTAAATACTAGTTAAATATTGAACTTTATATTTTATATGTATTAGTTATTATTTATATATCTATATATATACTAGTAAATTAAATAAACTAAAAAAACTTTTATTTAGAAAACTACAATTTTTACAAATAAGTTTTATTTTGAAGCCAAACGATAAAAAACGGGCTTTTATTTAGAAAAATATTTTTTTTTACAAAGAAGTTTTATTATGAAGCCAAACTATAAAAAACGGGCTTTTATTTTGAAAATTAAACGTTTTGCAAAGACGTTTTATTTTGAAGCCAAACTATGAAAAACAGGCCTTTATTCAGAAAAATTAAATTTTTGCAAAGTTTTATATTGAAGCCGAACAATGAAAAAACGCCTTTTATTTGGAAAAATAAAATGTTTGCAAAGAACTTTTATTTCGAAGTCGAACAGGCTTTTACTTTGAAAAATATTTTTTTGCAAAGAAGTTTTTTTTTAAGCCGAATTATAAAAAAACGGGCTTTTTGTTGAAAATCTAAAGTTTTGCAAGGAAGTCTTATTTTGAAGCCGAACAATAAAAAACGGGCTTTTATTTTGAAAAATATTTTTTTTGCAAAGAAGTTTTATTTTGAAGCCGAACAATAAAAACGGGCTTTTATTTTGAAAAATATTTTTTTGCAAAGAAGTTTTATTTTGCAGCTGATCAATAAAAAACGGGCTTTTATTTTGAAAAATATATTTTTTGCAAAGAAGTTTTATTTTGAAGCCGAACTATAAAAAACAGGCTTTTATTTTGAAAAATATATTTTTTGCAAAAAAGTTTTATTTTGAAGCCAAACTATAAAAAACGGGCTTGTATTTAGAAAGATACATTATTTACAAAGAAGTTTTATTTTGAAGCCGAACTATAAAAAACGGGTTTTTATTTTGTAAAATATATATTTTTACAAAGAAATTTTATTTTGAAGCCGAACTATAAAAAAAAAACGGGCCTTTATTTTGAAAAATATTTTTTTGCATAGACATTTTTTTGAAGCCGAATTATAGAAAAAAACTGGCTTTTATTTGGAAAAATACAATTTTTGCAAATAACTTTTATATCGAGGCCAACAAAAAACGGGCTTTTATTTTGAAAATAATTTGCAATTATTTATAAAGAAGTTTTATTTTGAAGCCGACCTATACAAAATCTGGCTTTTACTTGGAAAATTAAATTTTTGCAAAAAACTTTTATTTTGAAGCCAAACAATAAAAACGGGCTTTTATTTAGAAAAACATTTTTTTTTACAAAAAAGTTTTATTTTGAAGTCAAACTATAAAAAAGGGCTTTTATTTTGAAAATGTAACGTTTGCAAAGAAGTTTTATTTTGAAGCCAAACTATAAAAAACTGGCTTTTATTTAGAAAATAAAACGTTTTGCAAAGAAGTTTTATTTTGAAGCCGAACTATAAAAAAACGGGCTTTTATTTTGAAAAATATTTTTTGCAAAGAAGTTTTTTTTGAAGCAGGTCTCAGTCCGTTTGGAGCTTCTAACTGAGGACCACTTGCAGACACTAACCTGCTTGATAAATGTGGAAGGAGAAGGACGTGTGGAGTCTGCCAGAGCTCATAACCCTGGGTAAAAAGAGCAGGTCACGATGACAAGGGAAGTTGACGATATTTGATCTTTAAAACTGTTTTATCTTGTGTTGTGGAGCTGAATGTTATTAACAATGTTTTTGGATATATGACCATGATCATATTTTACTTCATTACTTCATTTATTCATGTGTTTTGTTGATTATAGTGAGTTTATTTTTCATCTAAACATACTCAACACATTATACTATGACTTTGTTGACTTTTGTCGAGGGGGGGCCAGGGAGGCTTGGACCCCGTCTTAATACTTAACTTTAAACCTTTTAGAGTCTTTATAAATTGCTTATAATTCCTCATTCTCGTGTAACTGAATGTTATTAACAGAGTACTCATCTAGAGGGGGAGTTGTTCTTGGATATATGTTTTTATTCATATTTGACTTTATTACTTCATGTGTTCATGTGTTCTGTTGAAGAATATTGTGAGTTTATTTTACACATTTAGAATCAAATCCTAAAGTGTTGGAATAGAAACCCATGATGTTATACCCCAGTCTGAAATAAAAGGCCTAACAGGACCAGCTGCCCCCCCTCCCTTTGTGTTCTTTTCTGATATTATGTCATATTAATCATCCCCGTATTGGTTAAATAAACTCACATTGACGTTAAAGTCAAGTTAAGCTGTACAAGATCTGGTGTGTTAGTAATGTTTCTGAGGGACCAGGAATTAGACCGGGCCCAGAGTCTTCTTCAAGGAAGAGACCGAGAGGTAAGCTCCAGCTCCTCCACACCGCGTCGACACGCCCCGGTATGAAAGGAATTAGACCTCGACCCAACGAGAGCGATACGACACCTCAGGAACTGTCACACCGTTCGAAATAACCATGCAAAGCGCTTCAAAATCGTAGATATGCATATATACATATGTATGGATATATGTATGTATACATACATACGTTGTGTATATGGTAGCCAACTACCACCAGGACCAGCAGCTACCACCAGGACCAGGAGCTACCACCAGGACCAGGAGCAGCCAACTACCACC
>NW_023267509.1:0-1908 GCF_013103735.1 Etheostoma cragini
GAAGGGGAACGTCTCGGGTTACGTATGTAACCCTTGTTCCCCGAGATAGGGGAACGAGACACTGCGTCGGTTCACCGCACCTCGCCCCGCCTGGAGTGCCTTGCTTCATAGAAAGAGCTAATGAGCTATGTGCCAGCGTGCTTATATGCCCCTACGGTAATGCCGTGACATGCTACCGTTCACTAGGACCAATAGGATTGGAGTAGTTTTCATTCGCATTCAGCCCTGTCATGCCTAAAGGCGTTTCCATAGTGTTGTTACCGACGCAGTGTCTCGTTCCCCTATCTCGGGGAACAAGGGTTACATTCGTAACGCCTGATCCGTGGCAAAATTCAGCACCTCACTTCTCAGGAGAAGCTTTGCAAACTACATATGGCAGAGCACAATCAGTAGAAGCCATCCATTAACTGCATCAGATAAAGTCAGATTCACTCATACCTTGCAGACAAATTCCCCACATGATGTAGCATCTGGCTGTAGGGGATGGTCAACTGTGCTACAGGCCCATCTGGAAAAGTGCAACTGTCTTTGCCTCATGAAAGATCTGTGGAATAGAAATGCATTGTTGCAATTTGGTGTTGAAAAGGGTCTATGGTATTACCATTAACCTCCAACTTACCTTGTGACATCCTGGCATTTTTTAATGCCATCAGCGGTTTCACCCAATGGATCCAGGTAAAGGGCCTGTGTTTCTTTGGGATATTTTACCTTCACAGTAGTGAAAAGGGACTGATGAACAAATTATTCTTAACTAAGTTCCAAACTCTTACACATACTTCTTTTAAAGCTTCAGTAGCTAACTTTTAAAAATGTATTTTTTATATATTTGTTCAAACTGTCACTATGTCCTGACAGCAGAATATGAGACAAATAATCTGTGAAAAAATCCAGCTCCTGTGGCTCCTCCCTGTGCTCCTACTGCCACTTGCAGAAACACACCGCTCCCGGTCAGAAACAAACCGCTTGTGTACGCACTGCTCATACCCCCCGGCACAGCGCGTACCGTGTTCAAGCTCAAGATTGCCAGTGTGCTGCAGCTGTGCTAATCGCGGAGAAACAACTTTTCAGGAAAACTGCTAATTTCTTGACTGACACCTGCTCAGAAAACACAGACGGGCAAACAGAAGAAGATCGATGACAAACAGCAAGCTAAAAAGAAAAGAATTAAACCGAGCCCGAAATAAAACCAGGGTCAACATCGGAGCGGTTTTGCAGTGGTGGAGGGAGCTACGCCTCCTGAAAGGATTCAACACGGATTCTGAGCTAGTGTTAGCCACATTTCTGCTTGACATGTAAGTATCCTTGCTTGATGGGTTTCATTTATTAAGAACTACACAACTAAGATAGCGCTGGTTACAGTATCACTGGTCTTACTCTGTAGCTTGTTGCTAAGTCTAACAGTAAGCTTGTTAGCTTGTAGCACGGCAGGAATGTTGTAGCAGTTGAAGTTTAACCTTACCTGCTAACTCCTTCATCCCCAGTATAAGTAATATTGTTTCAAAAACTATATTTAGTAAGCCAAAAGGTTTTTTTGTTGATTACAATTAAATGTGGCTATGGTGAAACTACTTGAATCTCTGGCAAGGCAGAATTCAATTTTTGATTATTTTTAAATACACACGTTTTCTTCCCCTCAGGATGTAATTTTTAAATCAAATGTCTGACACAAATTCTTTATGCTCCTTCAACAGGTCAGACATGGCCCAGACACAGAGGCACGTGAAGGAATCGTCTTTCAGTCCAAATCTAAATGTTCAGTATTTCCTTGTGCAGGAGTACTTTGCAAAAAAAGCGTATTTATTTTACCCATATGCAAAATAAAAGCTAAGCCATATTTCTAAGATGTTGTTATTCCTTGGCTTAGTGAGCTTCCTCAGTGATTCATCATTCCTACTGAAAGTTTACTGT
>NW_023267509.1:1918-4462 GCF_013103735.1 Etheostoma cragini
TCCAAAAGGTAATTCAGTGATGTTCTGTGTAAAGTGCTGCTTTTGTTCTCACAAATGAGCGATTACATAAAATAATTTTAAACCCTTATTGAAAAATCTCTTTCTCTTTCTCTCTCTCTCTGTCTCTCTGTCTCTCTCTCTCTCTCTCTGTCTCGCATTCTTTCTCTTATTTAATTCTCTCACACAAAGCTAAACTGAATAATCTTCTTAAAACTTTGAAGAAAAGTCACATTGTCAAATTGAGAAAAGGTGAAAAAAAATTGCAGCAAAAACATTTTACTAAAATAAACAGATATTTCTTAGCGTGTACAAGCTGTTAGTATTACTGGAACAAAGAGTGTACAAGTTAAAATCTGGGTTTCATTACTGGAAAAAAACACTTCTGTAATCAAGTTTTTTTTTGTAAAACTGTAGAAGAAGACGGCTTAGTTTTATGGTTTGGTGTTTTGTATTGCATTATTGTGGTAGTCTGGTTCCTGTCTTATCTTATTGTGGTAGTCTGTTTCCTGTCTTATCTCGTTGTGGTAGTCTGGTTCCTGTCTTGTCTCGTTGTGGTAGTCTGGTTCCTGTCTTGTCTTATTGTGATAGTCTGTTTCCTGTCTTGTGATTATTGTGTGGAGTGTGTTTGTGTATGTGTGGTCTTGTATATGTCCTGTTTCCTGTTTTATTTTGAAGTCTGGTCTCTGTCTCATCTTGCCTTTAGTTCTACTTCCTGTGTCTCCCCGCTCCCGTGACTACCTGATGTGTTCCAGCTGTTTCCCAGCCCTGTGGGGACCTGGTTCCCCTCTTAATGTAGTCTTTGTGCGCCCCTGGTCCTGGTCCGGTCCTTGTGGTCTTGTTGTTGGTCCGGTGTCCTTTGTGTTAATGGCTCCCGTGTCTCTCGTGTCTCTGGACTACTCCCCTGCTGCGCCTTCATTAGTAAGTCTCTTTGTTTTGGATCTCTCACCAACTGCTCTCTTGACTTTTTAACTTCATATTAAATTATTATTATCCGGGCTTTCCTGCATTTGGGTCCTAACCTCACGAAACCGGACAAATCCTGCAACCCCCCACGCCAACCGTAACACTTCTTACACTCATATCTCTTCATATATGGAAATAAACTATAAATCCTGTCAAACCATTTGACTCTAACTGCTGTTGTTGTTTTATTATATTTTCCCAAAAGTAAAACAGACATAATCAGGACAAAAACCTCTTTATTTCAGCACATGACACGTTGATTTCCACGTGTCAGAGTCCGAGAGCATCTAGAGAAAGTGCTGTTGGGTTTATCTCCATTTCATTCTGTTATTACAGTGATACAGGATGCAGCGATTCATATTTTATATATTATTCATATGATTCATACGGAGTAAGAACGTAAACATACAGAAGAAAGAAGAAATATCCAGAAATATAATCCAGCTCTGATGAGAAAAATAATTAAACTCTCAGACTTCATGTTCCAGAATATTCTCCAGGTTCAGGTCCGTTAATCCTTCACCAGCTTTACCCCTCGGCTGGTCTTCCTGTCCACTTTGGCTTTCTCTGGGGGATATTTCTGCATTTCGTTGTTCTTTTCTGGACGTTTGTGTCAATTTATTCCTATTTTTTGTCACTTTTTTGAGTGATTTAAATCATGTTTCACTCAATTTTTTTAACAATTTCTTGTTACTTTTTCTGATTTTTTTCTTACTTTTGTAGCGTTTTAATCATAAATGTTTTTGTTAAAAAAAAATCTGCGTTTTTGTAGGTTTTTTTTTTCAACTTTTGTCACTTTTTTCAAAGTTCTTTTGTCATAGTTCTGATAGATCTGAACGGGTCAAATTTGACTCGAGGACAACAGGAGGGTTAAATGTCTGTGGATCTACAGTTATGCTGTCGTAATCTGCCGAGTCAGGAATATAACCATTGTTTCACACAGCACGGCAGCACAATGGGACAAAAGTCTTCAACAAGGTAGAAGATAAAACTGGATATATACATCCCAACGTCTAAGAGTATCCCTTTGTTAACATGACTGAGCATTTCAGACTGACAATCACAAACACAGGAGATAGTCTGCCACTTTGCTTCTTCCCCCCTTAACCTTAATTAAAAGTAAACATGAGAAGTTTAAACCCTTGTGTTGTCCTCCCGGGTCAAAAAGATCATGCTGTTATTTTGGAGCTCTGCAGGCGGCCTCGGTGTTGGGTTATAACACAATACCAGCAAGAAGGCATCATCTCAAACTGTCCACAGGGTTCTGTGAGAGCGACTAACAAGAAGTTTCTCCCCAAAACCACTAGTCTGTTCTTTCCATTGTTGGGATTGTGAAGCGGCCAGAGTCTCTCGGCTCTACCTCCCAGTACCACGGCCCAGTTCGAGGTGATGCAGCTGCTTCAACCTCTCTGGATCATCAGGACTCAGCTGATCCTGCAACACATCCTTATCCTGATCCCTCTGACTAATCATGGTTACTACCATCTGATGAGAGAAGAAGAGAAGAGAAAAGATACATGAGTGTTTCCAGAGACTCTCTCCATCAGCTGTCAGTCAGTGAAGCAGCACATCCAGTATAAA
>NW_023267509.1:4472-5668 GCF_013103735.1 Etheostoma cragini
GACTTCAGTCCTGTTCAGACACCAAGTGGAGCGGCTGTGTAGATCAGCCTGGTTCCTTTCAGCTCTCATGTTAACGCGTTGGAGTGAAGCTCCCAGACCTGCAGAGACTTTGGGCATCAAGTCTGTCAACTCTGCACATTTCACTGAATACACAGTGGAAATAGTAGAAAACAAAATGTAACGAGGTAACAAGAGACAGGAGACACAAGGGCTGGGAACAGTTGAAATACATCAGACAATCCCAAGAGCGGGAAAACTAAAGGCAGGAAGTAAAACAAGACTAGACATAAAAACAAGACTATCAAAATAAAACATGAAACAGAACTCACACAATCATAACATAGCCTACCGTTAGCTAGAAGCTAGCTTCAACACAGTTAAAATGCTGACAGCTAAACAGTCTAACGTGTGTCTTTCACTGAAAGGATTCCAACAGCGTGCAGCTAAAGACAAGAGGAGACAAGCTTTGAGACAACGTGGACACTGCTGCTGTCAAAGACATAACTGAGACGGGGCGCTAGTCTAGATCGTAAGGTTGTGGCATTTAATGTTGTAAAAAATACCCTTCTGCCATCTAGTTCTTCTTTTTGATGTTTCACAGCAAATAACTGGTGAACATCATTACATTTTGAACAAATCATTTAAATCGGACATATAGCCTCAGCAATAAACATATCGCTCTTTAATCTTAAATCGTTTTTATTCAATATGTTATATTAAAATATAATTTTTCAAGATAACTTTTGATAGGAGGACAAATCTGTTGTTTTGCAGTCATTAGAAATGAAGAATTTGTTGCAGTAATTTGTCTACAACTAATTCAGTTAAAAGAATCGTGAGAAAATCGTATCTTGAACGTGAATCGTGTCTGATTGTGAGTTGAGTGTATCGTGACATCCCAAATATTAACTGTGTTTAGTTTGATACTGCTGAAAACAGCATGGACTGACTCCAACCCTCTACTGACCTCAGAGTCTCCAGTCTACAGTCTGGACTCTCCTTCAGACCACACAGCTGCACCAGTCCTGAACCCTCCAGGTTGTTGTAGCTCAGGTCCAGCTCTCTCAGATGGGAGGGGTTGGACCTCAGAGCTGAGACCAGAGCAGCACAGCTGATCTCTGACAAACTGCAGTTCACTAATCTGAATAAAGAATAAATGAAGAAGATAACAATCCATTTATTATCCAATCAGATGT
>NW_023267509.1:5678-6874 GCF_013103735.1 Etheostoma cragini
CTCAACATTACTTTGTCCTAATCAATGACCTTTCCCCTAAAATGAGGATTGTTTAAATTAGTTTTCATTTCTATGAGCAGTGCAGATTAAACAAGTTATATTTTACATTAACCCTCTTAATGCGTCACAACACTGAGTTGTTTTATTGCAAAGCCAATCTACCGCTCCTTGAACCACTGTCTGATCATGAGCTAATCAGAGTTGTTCCTGCACCAAGCAGCTTAGTTTCTAGATGGAGGCGGTCACAGAGGACAGAGGGACGGGAGGACAACTCAACAGATAGCAGTCGGTTATACGCTGTTCTCAAGATTTACCAGTTCAACAGTAAATGCAACATTTTGTCCCGCCAGTGCTAATCAGTGTCTTTTAGCTTTGGAAACATGCTTCTCTCTGTGCTTCTTTAGTGTATGTGTGTGTGTGAGTGCGTGTGTGCGTGCAAGTTTGTGTGCGTGCAATTGATTGAGAGTGTGTGCGTGTGTGCAAGTGAATTTGTGTGTGTGCGCGCGCGTGTGTGTGTATGTGGGAGTGAGTGAGTGTATGTGTTAATGTGTGTTTGTGTGTGTGTGTCTGTGTGTGTCTCTGTGTTGTTGTGTGTTTGTGTGTGTGTGTGTTTGTGTGTGCTAAAACCATCTTAATTTTGATTTAATGGTGCAGCACATTTCTCAGCAGGAAACCAATGGAGTGCTTTCTTCGGGTAGGGAGTGAGTCCTTACCCCAAGTGAAGGCGTTTAAGTACCTTGGGGTCTTGTTTGCGAGTGAGGGGACCATGGAGCTTGAGATTGGTCGGAGAATTGGAGCAGCGGGTGCGGTATTACATTTTGTTTATTGCACCGTTGTGACAAAAAGGGAGCTGAGCCAGAAGGCAAAGCTCTAGATCTACCGGGCAATTTTTGTTCCTACCCTTACCTGTGGTCATGAAGGCTGGGTCATGACCGACAGAATCAGATCCAGGATACATGCGGCCGAAATGGGTTTCCTCAGGAGGGGGGCTGGGTCTCCCCTAGAGATCGGGTGAGAAGCTCAGTCATCCGAGAGAAGCTCGGAGTAGAGCCGCTGCTCCTTCACGTTGAAAGGAGCCAGTTGAGGTGGTACGGGCATCTGGTTAGGATGCCTCCTGGGCGCCCCCCTAGGGAGGTGGTCCCGGTATGTCCAGCTGGGAGGAGACCTCGGGGAAGACCCAGGACTAGGTGGAGAGA
>NW_023267509.1:6884-7422 GCF_013103735.1 Etheostoma cragini
AACCTGGCCTGGGAACGCCTTGGGATCCCCCAGTCGGAGCTGGTTGATGTGGTTCGGGAAAGGGAAGTTTGGGGTCCGCTACTGGAGCTGCTGCCCCCGCGACCCGATACCGGATAAGCGGATGAAGATGGATGGACGGATGGTGCAGCACATTGAAGAATAAATCTTAGAGTTTTGAGACAGTGATCCAGTTTGAGTCCACACTACATCTAGAGACAAACTGCTCAGACTAACAAACTGAAAACTAACAAAGAGTTGTGGTGATTTGTACTCAGACAAACACAGAAAACAAGGGAACGGATAGAATTGTAAAATTGATGTTATGGATTTAAATTTGATAAATTACACTGGACAACAATAAAATACATGAACTGACCTCAGAGTCTCCAGTCTAAAGTCTGGACTCTCCAGTCCAGCACACAGCTGCTTCACTCCGGAATCCTTCAGGTCTTTGTTGAAGCTCAGGTCCAGCTCTCTCAGATGGGAGGGGTTGGACTTCAGAGCTGAGACCAGAGCAGCACAGCTGATCTCTGACAAA
>NW_023267510.1:0-938 GCF_013103735.1 Etheostoma cragini
GGAAGTCATGTGATTAGACAGAGACAGGAAGTCATGTGATTAGACAGACAGGAAGTCATGTGATTAGACAGAGACAGGGTAGGTGCAGACAAAAGAAAAAGGCAAATTGTAAAGAGGAAGTAAGACAATGTTAGGAGGACATATGAGGACGTAAGAGGACGTGAGGAGAACGTTAGAGGACATAGGAGGACATTAGAGGACGTAAGGAGGACGTTAGAGGACGTTGGACGTACTTGCGGCTCATAGCGGCGTCCAGCGCTGCCGATCCTTCGCTGGGAGCTCCGTGACTCAGATGGGACGCCAAGCGCCGCACCACCGGGTGGTAATGTCTCTGCAAGACAGGGAAGGACATCATGTCTCCGTAGCACAGAGACAGACATGTCTCTACAAGACAGGGACAAAGACATCATGTCTCTACAAGACAGGGAGAGTCATCATGTCTTCATAATATTCAGACTCTTATTGTGAAGGCCTACCTGCAGGGTGTGCGGCTCCCACAGCGCTGTGTTGCAGTATTTAGACTCTTATTGTGAAGGTGTCCTATCATTCAGACTCTTATTGTGAAGGTGTCCTAACATTCAGACTCTTATTGTGAAGGCGCCCTAACATTCAGACTCTTATTGTGAAACTGTTCTAACATTCAGACTCTTATTGTGAAGGTGTCCTAACATTCAGACTCTTATTGTGAAGGCGTCCTAACATTCAGACTCTTATTGTGAAGGCGTCCTAACATTCAGACTCTTATTGTGAAGGCCTACCTGCAGGATGTGCAGCTCCCACAGTGCTGTATTCTGGGAGTTGCAGTGTTCAGGCTCATCGAGCTCCGGCAGGTAGACACCTGAACCCTGGACCTCGTTATCCAGGAGGAGGTCACACCTGGGGAAGGACTACACACACACACACACACACACACACACACACACACACACACACACACA
>NW_023267511.1:0-1489 GCF_013103735.1 Etheostoma cragini
GTGTGTGTGTGTGTGTGTGTGTGTGTGTGTGTGTGTGTGTGTTACAGTCAGACAGAGAGGCGGCCCAGCGTCTGGTCCTCGAGGCTCAGATCAGAGAAGAAGTCAGTTCAGAGTTCATCGAGCTCTTCAACAAGATGGAGAAAGACTACAGGTAACTACGGGTGACTACTGGTTACTGCAGGTGACTACAGGTGACTACTGGTTACTGCAGGTGACTACAGGTGACTACTGGTTACTGCAGGTGACTGCAGGTGACTGCAGGTGATTACAGGTGACTGCAGGTGACTGCAGGTGATTACAGGCAACTACAGGTGACTGCAGGTGACTACTGGTGACTGCAGGTGACTACAGGTTACTGCAGGTGACTGCAGGTGACTACTGGTGACTGCAGGTGACTACAGGTTACTGCAGGTGACTACAGGCAACTACAGGTGACTGCAGGTGACTACTGGTGACTGCAGGTGACTGCAGGTGACTGCAGGTGACTACTGGTTACTGCAGGTGACTGCAGGTGACTACAGGTGACTACTGGTTACTGCAGGTAACTACAGGTGACTACTGGTTACTGCAGGTAACTACAGGTGACTACTGGTTACTGCAGGTAACTACAGGTGACTACTGGTTACTGCAGGTGACTACAGGTAACTACAGGTGACTGCAGGTGATTACAGGTTACTGCAGGTTACTGCAGGTGACTAAAGGTTAATGCAGGTGACTACAGGTGACTGCAGGTGACTACAGGTTACTGCAGGTGACTACAGGTGACTGCAGGTGACTAAAGGTTACTGCAGGTGACTACAGGTGACTGCAGGTGACTAAAGGTTAATGCAGGTGACTACAGGTGACTGCAGGTGACTACAGGTGACTGCAGGTAACTACAGGTTACTGCAGGTGACTACAGGTTACTGCAGGTGACTACAGGTGACTGCAGGTGACTAAAGGTTAATGCAGGTGACTACAGGTGACTGCAGGTGACTACAGGTTACTGCAGGTGACTACAGGTGACTACAGGCAACTACAGGTGACTGCAGGTGACTACTGGTGACTGCAGGTGACTACAGGTTACTGCAGGTGACTACAGGCAACTACAGGTGACTGCAGGTGACTACTGGTGACTGCAGGTGACTGCAGGTGACTACAGGCGACTACAGGTGACTGCAGGTGACTACAGGTTACTGCAGGTGACTACAGGTTAATGCAGTTGACTGCAGGTAACTACCGGCAACTACAGGTGACTACAGGTGACTACAGGTGACTACAGGTGACTGGTCATGTGACTACAGGTAACTACAGTTGACTGCAGGTAACTACCGGCAACTACAGGTGACTACAGGTGACTGGTCATGTGACTGCAGGTGACTACAGGTGACTACAGGTGACAGGTTGTGACTAGAAAGAACATTGTGCTGATATCCAGTTTCCACTTAAGATAATAGAGATATGTGCTAACCTTAGTGTGTGTGTGTGTGTGTGTGTGTGTGTGTGTGTG
>NW_023267512.1:0-1001 GCF_013103735.1 Etheostoma cragini
AAAGTCATAGTATAGTATGTCGAAAAGTATAAAAAGTCATAGAATAGTATGTCAAAAAGTATAAAAAGTCATAGTATAGTATGTCGAAAAGTATAAAAAGTTATGAAAAGTCATAGTATAGTATGTCAAAAAATCATAAAGAATCATAGTATAGTATGTCGAAAAGTATAAAAATTCATAGTATAATATGTCGAAAAGTATAAAAAGTCATAGTATAGTATGTCGAAAAGTATAAAAAGTTATGAAAAGTAATAGTATAGTATGTCAAAAAGTATAAAAAGTCATAGTATAGTATGTCAAAAAATTTAAAAGGTATAAAAAGTCATAGTATAGTATGTCAAACAGTATAAAAAATCATAGTATAGTATGTCGAAAAGTATAAAAAGTCATAGAATAGTATGTCGAAAAGTATAAAAAGTCATAGTATAGTATGTCGAATATTATAAAAAATCATAAAAAGTCATAGTATAGTATGTCAAAGTATGTCAGTATTTCTAGGTTAGGTATTTCCTAACTTTTTAGGTTGAAAAGTTTTTAAAAAGTCTACTTTTTAAAAACTAAAAACTACTGATATAGTTCCAACTTTGTTCACCGTGGTACATATGAGGTGGTTTTACCGGGCTGTGCGGTGGAGGCAGGCAGACGGGGCGGATGAGCTCGGTGAAGTCCACCGGCTGGGCCAGCCTCAGCAGGGCGATGTCGCTGTTGTAGTTGTTGGGCTGGAAGTCTGGGTGGAGGAGCACTTCCTGCACTGAACGGTTGGTGGCCAGACGTTTGTCTCCAGCATCAAGAAGACCCAGGAACACCTGCAACATGTGGTTAAACTGGTTAAACTGGTTAAACTGGTTAAACTGGTTAAACATCTCCATAACCCACCAGACTCCATGTAAATAATACAACCTTGATCATTGTAAGTGTAGTAATCTGGTGGAGATATGCTGCTCTATACACGCTAAAAGTAGTGATTATTTACATGAAGTCTGGTGGAGATATGCTGCTCT
>NW_023267513.1:0-2329 GCF_013103735.1 Etheostoma cragini
ACACACACACACACACAGACACACACACACACACACACACACACACACAGAGTGAAAGAGTTAAGAAGAGGAGGAAGTCTTTGTTGTTATTATACACGGTGCAGTACCTGGGCAACGAGACTGAAGGAACACCGTTATAGTGTAAATATAAAAATATAATATAAAATAAAAAAATATAAGAATATAACATATAAAATAAAAAAATATAAGAATATAAGATATAAAATATAAGAATATAAGATATAAAATATAAAAATATAAGAATATAAAATATACAAATATAAAAATATAAGATATAAAATATAAAAATATAAAAATATAAAAATATAAAAATATAAGATATAAAATATAAAAATATAAAAATATAAAAATATAAGAATATAAGATATAAAATATAAGAATACAAGATATAAAATAAAAAATAAGAAGTCTAAGATATAAAATATAAGATATAAGAATATTAGATATAAAATAAAAAATTATAAGAATATAAGATTTCAAATAAAAAAAATAAGAATATAAGATATAAAATAAAAAAATAAGAATATAAGAAATAAAATAAAAAAATAAAAAAATATAAGATATAAAATAAAAAATTATAAGAATATAAGATATAAATAAAAAATATAAGAATATAAGATATAAAATATGAGAATTTAAGATATAAAATATAAAAATATAAGACATAAAATATAAGAATATAAGATATAAAATAAAAAATAAAAAAGAAGAAATAAAAAATACAAGATATAAAATATAAAATATAAGAATATTAGATATAAAATAAAAAATTATAAGAATATAAGATTAAAAAAAAGAAGAATATAAGTTATAAAATAAAAAATAAGAGAATAAGATACAAAATAAAAAGTTATAAAAATATAAGATGTAAAATAAAAAATAAAATAATATTAGATATAAAATAAAAAATTATAAGAATATAAGATATACAATATAAAATATGAGAAAATAAGATATAAAATAAGATATAAAATAAAAAATATAAAATATATATTTATATATATATAAAAATGTAAAAATAACCGTGTCTTTGTCAGTACCTCGTGTCCCAGACGGACTCTTTGTACTAGTTTCAGTCCATGGAGGGGGTGTAATGATGTTCAAACAGCTGCAGGGTGTCTGTCCACTTCCTGTCCAGGCGTGTCCAAGTACGTGGGCGAGGCGGTGAAAACCTTTGGGGGACACAACCTGCGGAAGAGGAACACCGTGGGCGTCACCCCCTGGGGGGTCATCGCCAACAACAGCGACCTCATCGGCAGAGACGTGAGTTCAGACGCGTCGTCCAATCAGATTTCAGTTTGACTGATGTCATATTAGATGGTAAATTAACAGCTAATTAAATTAAATTACATTAAGTTAATGGTCCTTTTATCATTAGTTCAGTGCAGAGGTCGGGAACGATTGCAGATAAAAAATTATATAATAAGTGTGTGTGTGTGTGTGTTTGTTTGTGTGTGTGTGTGTGTGTGTGTGTGTATACTGTCAGCTTTGTATCTGAAAAACATGTCTGTCTGTCTGTCTCTCTCACAGAAAGACAGATAGACAGGCAAATGTTATACTTGGTTGTTATAATGGTGATGGTTGTTATAATGGTGATGTTATAATGGTGTTATAACCTGTTACAGACACCTCTAACACATCTTTCCACCCTGTTGCCCCTGACTGACTCCTGATTGGTGCAGATGTTCCGGCCCTACCAGCCGCTGGGGAATCCTCTGAGTAAGAGAGCCTGTCTCAATGGCTTCCACTCCCACTTCCTGTTGGTGGACGACGGCACGCTGGGAAAACATGGCTGCCAACATGGCCTCCGCAGGAAGCTGGAGAAACACATCCAGCTGCAGAAGATCCACCCCCGTGAGTCAGTAGCTGTGTCCGGAAACCGCTCGGTCGTCATACAACACGCTTGGTTGTCTCCTTTAGCGTCATATAACATGCTTGGTTGTCTCCTTTAGCGTCATATAACATGCTTGGTCGTCTCCTTCAGCGTCATATAACATGCTTGGTCGTCTCCTTTATCGTCATATAACACGCTTGGTTGTCTCCTTTAGCGTCATATAACATGCTTGGTCGTCTCCTTTAGCGTCATACAACACGCTTGGTCGTCTCCTTTAGCGTCGTATAACACGCTTGGTCCTCTCCTTCAGCGTCATACAACACGCTTGGTTGTCTCCTTTAGCGTCATATAACACGCTTGGTCCTCTCCTTTAGCGTCATACAACACGCTTGGTTTTCTCCTTTAGCGTCATATAACACGCTTGGTCCTCTCCTTCAGCGTCATACAACACGCTTGGTTGTCTCCTTTAGAGTC
>NW_023267513.1:2514-2730 GCF_013103735.1 Etheostoma cragini
CTTGGTTGTCTCCTTTAGCGTCATATAACACGCTTGGTCGTCTCCTTTAGCGTCATATAACACGCTTGGTTGTCTACTTTAGCGTCATATAACACGCTTGGTCCTCTCCTTCAGCGTCATATAACACGCTTGGTTGTCTCCTTTAGCGTCATGTAACACGCTTGGTCGTCTCCTTTAGCGTCATACAACACGCTTGGTCGTCTCCTTTAGCGTCAT
>NW_023267514.1:0-1941 GCF_013103735.1 Etheostoma cragini
ACCATGCTAACCATGCTAACCCTGCTAACCATGCTAACCATGCTCAAACAATTACAAAATAACTCAGAAATCAAATGTTTATCTGCTGAGGAAAACATCCTAACCTGCTGAAGCAGTAAAAGTATCAACACCAGCATGTACAAATACTTTGTTAGTAACAGAAAACCTGACTTTGCTCCTTCCTGTTATGCAGCAACAGGAAGTTCTTCCTCAGTTATTGTGTCAGATGAAATGTCTCAGAGCTTCTCAACGCTCTTTCAATCATCTTCCCCTTCAACAGTTTAATACATGTACAGCAAATAATATCAAAAACGTCTTCATAAAGAGGAAGAATACAGAGATCTCAGAGATAGATTCACTAACTAGCCTTGGACCTGAAACACTGAAACACTGAAGCAGAAAGACGGAAAAATGTTTAATAAAGTGAGGAAGAAAAACAGAAAAGGTGAAAACAAAAGACAAAACCTTAAAAAAGAGGAACAGACTTCAAAAACAGACAAAAACAAAGTGGGAGAAAAAGACGGACGCAAAGGTTTACATACAGCGATACAGAATGCCTCCATCTATAGGAGAATAAATACAGAGCGATACAGAATGCCTCCATCTATAGGAGAATAAATACAGAGCGATACAGAATGCCTCCATCTATAGAAGAATAAATACAGAGCGATACAGAATGCCTCCATCTATAGGAGAATAAATACAGAGCGATACAGAATGCCTCCATCTATAGAAGAATAAATACAGAGCGATACAGAATGCCTCCATCTATAGGAGAATAAATACAGAGCGATACAGAATGCCTCCATCTATAGGAGAATGAATACAGAGCGATACAGAATGCATCAGAGCCTTATTGCAATGTCATCCATTATGTTTTTATATCTAATCCATATTGATTCAGATAAAGATAGATAATATATAATATAGAACGAATAACTGTCATACATACAGCGATAAAGAATGCCTCCATCTATAGGAGAATAAATACAGAGAAAAAGATAATATATATTAGGTGCATTCAAATTCACCAAAATGCAGGAAATGAAGTGTTTAATGCCCCCCCCCCCCTCCCTGATTCTCTTACATCCTCATCATGTCCTCTTGTGTCTCCGAGGGTTAACTCGTTACCTGTTAACATCGGCCTGAAGGAAGTAATAATAATAAAGGAAGTGAATAGTAAAGTATTTCTCTCTGTTTGAATAACTAATCAAACCGACACATTAATACTGGAAGAAGAAAACACATGAAGTGATATTACAGCGCCATTTTGAGAGATGACCATTGTAAATAAGCCCCCCCCCTCCCTACCAAAAGCCTAATTTAACCCCTGGTACTACATAATAAAGTGTATACATGCATACATATACACATACGGACATAACGTTGCATGTCAACAGATCTATGAAGCTTAATAATCAGTAAGGTGATTAGTGCAGATGATCCAGTAGATGGAGCCAACGTCCAATCAACGCACTCTTCCTCCAGTACAGGTCACATGACATCAGGAGGTACTACAACTTAATGTACCCTGGTATTGGTGTACTCGCAGTACTTTTAGAGTAACCTGTATACTGGATAAAGGCCCTGGAACATGTATTGGATGAATTAAAATCCATTTAAACCTCCAGGATATAACACAGGCGTACTGGATGTTGACTGACTAGAATCCACTCAACACATCTGAACTTCTCTGGCACATTTACATTTTAAGTGAATACATAAATTAATAACATTACTTTATTAATCTTTAGGTTGGTACCTGCCTCCAGTGTAAAGTAATATACTTCTTTAATAACTATAAGCTATATCTACGTCTCCGTCCACGTGTCCATCTGATGATCTGGAGTTGGTAAAACCTCATGAGAATTAATCTGGTGAAAGTGTGTTTCCATCCAACGGCTTTACAGCCAATCAGAACCTGTGGTGATGACATCACCA
>NW_023267516.1:0-1031 GCF_013103735.1 Etheostoma cragini
AGGGCACTAGGGCCCCAACTGCAATGAACCAGCTTTGGGGGGGCCCAGCTTGCAAAAGGTTGAGAACCCCTGCTCTAGGCTATGTCCTGGTAACTCTTGTCCACTGACTCCTTCGCTACAATCACGGTTTGTGGCATGTCCCTCCTCGTTAGTATAGTGGACAGTATCTCCGCCTGTCACGCGGAAGACCGGGGTTCGATTCCCCGACGGGGAGTATCTTTTCCTTTTTTCCCCTTCCCGTACCACAGAACATTTCCTTCCTGGTTGACTCCAGCCCCCCACTTCTTTAAAACACAAGTTAGCATTGGTGGTTCAGTGGTAGAATCTTTCGCCCGGTCCCCCTAAACCCCAGCTGGCGTCCAGTCCATTCTAATTGCGCTGAACCCAAACAAGGAGCCAACTTGGGCGCCCTGGCCCACCGAAAAAATTGATATTTGAAACGTGGAGGAGGGCACATTGAGGATGCAGAGGTGGAACAAAATGGCGAGGGAAGAGAGAAGGGCCCAGTCATCGGAGACTTAGGAGGAGGAGATTTAAGCCGTGTCTCCCCTCTCTCATCATGTGCAATTAGAGGTCACTGACTAATAAGATGGACGAGTTAACAGCGTTAGCCCGGAGTCAGAGGGAGTACCCGGAGTGTAGTTTAATGTGCTTCACAGAGACTTGGCTACACTAGGACTTTACTGAACACAACGTCTCCATCAACGGCTTTTAGACAGTTCGAGCCGACAGGGACTGCACCGAGAACCGTAAGAGTAAAGGCAGCTAGACTTTTATAACAAATTCCTTCATGTGACCACATGAACTGTGTGTTTTAATGTGCCTTATATTGTGATGGTGTTTATGTATTGTATATTATTTTGCTATCTGCAATGTTTCTTTGCGAGAAAGCGTGTAGTGGCGCTGTTCCATAGCTGCCGCCTGGAGGCTTGCTCCAACCTAAGTCAAATTCGTTGAATTCAATTCAATTCAATTTTATTTATAGTATCAATTCATAACAAGAGTTATCTCAAGACACTATACAGATAGAC
>NW_023267517.1:0-5555 GCF_013103735.1 Etheostoma cragini
ACCAAACAGGCCCTGAACGCACCTGCACCAGGTGCTGCACACCAAACAGGCCCTGAACGCACCTGCACCAGGTGCTGCCCGCCGTGGGCCCAGGTCGGTAGAACAGGTCCTGGCAGTTTGATCTGGGTCATTTCTGTAATTAAAGACCAGTTTGGACATTTCAAAAAGACCCGAAAATCATTTAGCATCTAGGACCAGAGTATTTATTTATTTATTCTGCTTCTTCTCGTACAAGTGAAACATTTTTGTGTCTTGTGTTTTAGTTTTAAGGAAAATTAACCGATGTTTCTTCTTCGTCTGCAGGTACGAGGAGACTCCGCCGGAGGCCGCCGACGGTAAAGAGGGCTCTGAATCAGAGAAGAAGAAGGACCAATAACATCCATCGCTGCCTCCCCCGCCCCCCCCCCTCTCATCCAGCCTGCTGCCGCCACATTTCACCCAAGCCCCGCCCCCTCCTGGGGCTCACATCGTAGCCAATGTTGTTCTTTGTCTCTGGTAACCGTGGGAACGTGGCGTTTTTTGGGACTTGGTGTGATTCCTGTCACCGTCGCGCACACACACACACACACACACACACACACACACACACACACCATCCTCCGCCACTTCTTCCCGCGAGTGTCGTCTTGGTTTCGCTACAGTTCATCTTTGTTAAACAGTTTTTTTCGGGACCTCTGAGAACCAATCGGACGCGTCGGTGTGAAACAACCGGAACGCCACCCGGTGTAGTTTCAGGGCGACGTCGTCCGCCCGTTGTTGTTTTCGGGGAGAATGTGAACGTCTTCGCATCTCTTCTTCTTCCTGTGTATTTGCAGTTCGCCGGAGCAGAAAGAGCGGGAAACCCCGGAGAATTAAACGCCCTCGCTGCGCGTTCAAAAGGGAAATCTCAAGATCTGTTTCCATGGTAATCTGATGCGTTGTCCCGGCCCAATCAGAGGAGAGCGCAGATTTGAGTCGCGCATGCGGCCCTTTACGATAAGTAGCATATAGGATGCTAACGAAAGACACAGTAAAAATGGACCTACTTAACCAAGTTGGTTCACCGCTAGCTTAGCTACAAGTTAGCATCAAACACAACAACGGCTGTCAGGTGAATGGTGTTTTGAGCTAACGTTAGCATAGCATCAACCATAGCTAGCTACAACGTTTCTAAAATGATTTCCATCTTCGGTTGTTTGTGATGAGTAAACTTTATGATTTCATGGATTTCACTAATTTCAGCATGACAGTTATGTCGTAAACCGTTTAAATCTGAGCATGAGACTCAAATCTGCACTAGACTCACATCGAAACAAGCTAGCGCAAACCCGTGGTTAGCCGCTAACGCTAGCTTTCAGCTAGTACTGTCTGTACACTTACAAAGTCCTCGATGCTTCGGTTCCATGCCGGGACCCTCGTTACCCCCGTGGAGCTGTATGGAGCCTGTTAGTGGTGATATAGAGATCTACCCCATGCCCTGAAAGCTAGCGTTAGCAGCTAACCAGCTGTTTGCGGTAGCTTGTTTAAAGCTAGCGACTCGTTGGATTAGCATGAAAACATCAGAGAGAACGGTCGACACACGTTATCAACCCTTAGGTCCTTTTAAAGGTCCCATGACATGGTGCTCTTTGGATGCTGTCATATAGACCTTAGTGGTCAGCAGGGAAAGGGGAGGTAACCTTTCCCCTTATGACCTCATAAGGGGAAGATTCCAGATCGGCCCGTCTGAGCTTTCATTTTCTCAAAGACAGAGCAGGATACCTAGGGCTCGGTTTACACCTATCACCATTCCTAGCCACTGGGGGGCCATAGGCAGGCTGGGGGGGGGGACTTGTATTAATGTTAAAAAACCTCCTAAAGGGACATTTTCATGCCGTGGGACCTTTAAGACTTTATTATCTTCAGATTTATCTTCAGATTTATCTTCAGATTTAGTTTGGGTGTGCTCATTTGTGGAAAAGATTGGACGAGATAGAACGTCCTTTTTTTATATTTTACTTTAAAGACTTCCTGTTCTGTCCTCCGGACGCTCGTATATTTTCACATTGTCTCTTCTCAGCCTGCGGTCGTCCGTCTCTGGATGTCTTAACTTCCTGCTCCGCCCCTCCGGCGGGTGAAGCCGCGGCGGAGGCACCACCCGGGCTCTGCAGGTTCAGGAGAAAGATAGCCGTCTGGGCTGAAACGCAGCGTGTTCCTCTGTATTTAAATGATTTAGATGTGTGAGTCGGGACTTCCTGCCTCGCGGCGTTGGGTTTTACTTTGTCTTCTTGTTTATGTTGTTACGGGCCGACAGACCCAGTCAGTCTGATCTGGACCTGTCGGCCGGGTCTCTGTCGCTGCCGCTTGCAGGAAATAAATCTTCTTCAGTTCAGGACTCTCTGGTTTCTTCTGTTAGCAGCGGGGTCATCAGGACCCAGGACTGGGACTCTCTGTGTCCCTGTGTCATCAGGACCCAGGACTGGGACTCTCTGTGTCCCTGTGTCATCAGGACCCAGGACTGGGACTCTCTGTGTCCCTGTGTCGTCAGGACCCAGGACTGGGACTCTCTGTGTCCCTGTGTCATCAGGACCCAGGACTGGGACTCCCTGTGTCATCAGGACCCAGGACTGGGACTCTCTGTGTTGTGTGTGTGTGTGTGTTGTGGGGGGGGGGGGGGGTCTGTGATCTGTGGTACTCAGGCAGGTCGGTATCACCACGTATGTGGCCACGTGGAGGGCACACACAAGCTTAAAGCATGCCTTATCACCCCCCCCACACACACACACACACACACACACACGCACACGCACACACGCAAGCAAGCATAAATCCCGCCTTGTCAGCTCGGCTGATGTTTACGTCCAGAGCAATGAGCTCATATCTTTAACACGCCGTGGGGCCCTAAAACAGAAAGTATTTCTAAGTTCTGGCTGTTCGTTCCCACGACAACATCGTTTAAATACGGCTTCAGATTCATTTAAGATGTAGTTTTTGGGGTCTGAGACAGAGAGTTGTTTGTTTTCTTTTACACTTTCAGCCCCGTAAAGTCTGCTTCGCTTCAAAGAAAATAATTCATTCATTTGACAGTCGCCTAAAGACACCCGGCACACATTAAAGGGCCCATACTCTGGAAAACAATCACCTTTTCTGGGATGTTTTTTTCTTCCTGTCCCTGTTCTACTTCCTGTCCCTGTTGAGTCCCTGGTCTAGAAGAAGTCTCCCAGCTGATCCTGCCTTGGACTGACCAAAGCTGGAGAAACGGTTGTCAGCTGATGGATCTTACCGAGCTACTGAGCATGTGCAGCTCCCAACAAAGATAGTATAGAAGGGAGATGTCTCACTCTGGAGATAAAACTAGCATGGGCCCTTTAATATAAACAATAGCAGCACATGTATTAAAGGTATAAATCCGAGGTATTAAATAGTATTCTGTTTCTCGTGTTTACTTCTAAACCAACCAGGTGTTTGTAGGTTCATCTTTAAACACTTTCGGCTCGTTGCTTGTTTTTCTTTACTTTACTTTTTGGGCTGTAGAAGTTGGAAGCTAAAGACGATGAGGGACACTTACGGTGTTTTCCACTGCATGGCATCCACTCTACTCGCCCTTTTTAGTTTTTAAGATGAAACCTCCCTGGTACCTGTAACAGGTACTATTTGTAGTACTACGTCAGTCGAGGCTCCAGGCTGCTGAGGTGAAAACCTGCAGACTACCGATTGGCCGGTGAGAATTGTCTTTAAATGCCGCAGGCTGCTGATTGGTCGGAAAGAATTGAAATTAGAAACTAATTAGAGGAGGTTCCATGTATGGAAAACGCCGTCTGAGTCCAACAGTTCTGGGTCGACGTAGAACGAGTTCTTCAAATGTTTGTGACAGAAATAAAATGGCATACGGTGACGCTCTGGCTGTGTTTCTTTGAACCAATCACAGCTATCGCTTGGTGGAGCAACGAAACTTTTAAAAATTACAGTGGAAGAAAGGAAGGGTTCATCTCAAATAGGGAATTCTGTCCCCAGAAAACACACAAGTGGTTTGTTCCAGCGTCATTCTGACAGATCCTGGTCTCTAGTGGTCCCAGTAGTTCTCATCACCGCCCAATGGGAGTCGAGCAGACGTAGTAGCATATAAGATGCTAACAAACGACTTCTGTACTTAATGTCAACACAGTAAAAATGAACCTACTCAATGAAGTTGGTTCCCTGCTAGCTTAGCTACAAGTTAGCATCAAACACAACAAAGGCTGTCAGTTGAATGGTGTTTTAATCGGGGAGTGACAGTTCTGACGTGAGCAACGCATGAAGGAAGGTGAGGAAGCCAGTTAGCCACGTTAGCTAGCAGTAATTAGCCTGTGCCTCTTTGTGGCTTTTTGTCGACTTTTTCCAAAGTTTTTAATCAACATTTTTTAAATGTTTTTTCTCTATTTTTTCCAAATTTTTGACGCTTTCTTTGACATTTTTGTCTTGTTTGTTTTATTTAGATGATTCCCATTATTTTATGTATATTGACATTGTTTTGAAACCATTAATGTATGTTTTCTTTCCCCTAAGAAAATATGTTAATAGAAAAATAAAAATATTCTTTAATCTTCTCTTATTCTGAAAATGTAACTACCCGGAAGCAGTATCGTATTTCCGGCGGCCGGCGGAGCAAAACCAAAACAGACTCCTGTGTTCGTAGCTGCTAGCTCTGCTAGCCCAGTTAGCTTCTTCCTGTCTGTTTTTAGTGTGTTTTAAGTTGAATATGGGGGAGGCAGATGTGACGCTGAATCAGGCCGACGATAAGCCCCCGGACTCGGGACTGGTTCCCGGGGAGGACTCGGTGGTCTGGAGCCACGAGGTGGAAGTGTGTCTGTTCCACGCGATGATCGGACACAAACCCGTCGGTAAGACCCCGCAGCTAACGGTGCTAACCTGCTAGCTGCACCGCTAACGGTGCTAACACTCCCCGATGTGAGTCGAGTGCAGATTGGAGTCGCGCATGCGTCACTTTGTGACAAGTAGCACAAAATGCTAACAAGAGACTTCTGTAATGTCAACACAGTAAAAATGGACCTACTTAACGCTAGCTACAACTGCTAGCTACAAGTTAGCATCAAACACAACAAAAGTTGTCAGTTAAATGGTGTTTTGAGCTAACGTTAGCATCAATCAACCATAGATAGTTAAAACGTTTTGAAATGACTGCTAGCTTAGTTTCAAGTTAGCATCAAACACAACAAAGTTGTCAGTTGAATGGTGTTTTGAGCTAGCGTTAGCAACCGTACAACCATAGGTCCAGCTTCTGTTATTGTTTTGTAATGATAAACTTTATTTCAGTATGACAGTTATGCCGTAAACAGTTTAAATCTGAGCATGCACGACTCACATCGGGGAGTGACAACGGTGCTAGCCTCTTAGCTACACAGCTAACGGTGCTAGCCTCTTAGCTACACAGCTAACGGTGCTAGCTTGTTAGCTACACAGCCAACGGCGGTAACCGGTTCTGTTTAGGTTGTTTTTGTTGTTTTAGGGTTACGTTACACCGTCAGTATGCAGCTACGTGCAAAGGAGGTGTGTGTGTGTGTGTGTGTGTGTGTGTGTGTGTGTGTGTGTGTGTGTGT
>NW_023267518.1:0-2044 GCF_013103735.1 Etheostoma cragini
GAGAAGTTAAGGAGAAAACACCAGACTTTCACCAGGAAACAGGTGTTCATGTCCTGGAGAAGTTAAGGAGAAAACACATCTCCAGAAAATCCCATAAAAAGAGATTTTTTCATAATTCTTTAATTTATTTTTTATTTTTTTAAGCTTTAAGTTTTTCAACATCACAATAGGAACAAGTCAAGACATATTGGTTGAAGCCTTTCTTCTTCTCCTTCTTCTTCTTCTTCTTCTTCTTCTTCTTATTTTATTAACTTTCAGCTCCTCTCCTCTCTCTGACGTTTCTCTGCTTCCTCTGTTCAGACCACACAGTTTGCATAATTACTTCTTTTATCTGTGTGTGTGTGTGTCTCTGTGTGTTAGTGTGTGTGTGTGTGTGTGTGTGTGTGTCTCTGTGTGTTTGTGTGTGTGTGCGTGTGTGTGTGTGTCTCTCTGTGTGTGTGTGTGTGTGTGTGTGTGTGTGTGTGTGCTGTGTCTCTCAATGCTGTTAGTCCTGTCACGTACAACATAAGCACCATGGAGAAGCTGTATTGTTTGTGTGTGTGTGTATGTGTGTGTGTGTGTGTGTGTGTGGGTGTGTGTGTGTGTGTGTGTGTGTGTATGTGTGTGTGTGTGTGTTTGTGTGTGTGTGTGTGTGTGTGTGTGTGGGTGTGGGTGTGTGTGTGTGTGTATGTGTGTGTGTGTATGTGTGTGTATGTGTGTGTGTGTGTGTGTGTGTGTGTGTGCGCTTGTAAACAATCACTCCTTTCACACACTGGCCTGTCCATGCTCCAGTGGCTGATGGGAATTTTCTTTTCATTTACTTTTTCCCAAATTTGCATACAAATAGAAGTAGAAAATACTCGTTACTGAAGGAAAAGTACACAAGTACACAAGTATTATCAGTAAAAAACCTTTTCGTCTCCTTTAGGCAACGTGAAGTAACTACACATTAAAGTCAAAACAACACACACACGACTGTTTACTCCAGGTTATGTTTATTAAATGAAGCCCAAAGTAGAAGAAATGGCTAGTAACAGCTAGCGCCAGCTAGCTAGCGCCAGCTAACGTCAGCGGCAGCTAGCTGCTATCTAATGCTAACGCTAGCTGGAAGGATTAGCGGTGCCGCGGCGGGGGACGCCACCAGGTTGCTAGTCGCAACTCACTAAACATGTCGCGACTAGAGACCGCTAATAACAGCTAGCGCTAGCTAACATCAACGGTAGGTAGCTGCTAGCTACCATCAACTTCATGTCCTAATGTCTCCTGATGTCTCCTGATGTTTCCTGAAGTCTCCTGATGTTTCCTGATGTCTCCTAATGTCTCCTGATGTCTCCTGATGTCTCCTAAATTCTCCTGATGTCTCCTGATGTGTCCTGATGTGTCCTGATGTCTCCTGATGTCTCCTGATGTCTCCTAATGTCTCCTGATGTCTCCTGATGTGTCCTGATGTCTCCTGATGTCTCTTAAATTATCCTGATGTCTCCTGATGTCTCCTGATGTCTCCTTTGTGTCCTGCAGGCTGCAGCTGATTGACGACCTGTCCTACGAAGACGTCAAGAAGTGTTACAGAGGATCGGTGAGTCCAAATACACACACACACACACGTACACACAACCACATGCACACACGCACAAACACACGCACACACACACAAAAAGACACACAGACACACACACACACCAACACACACACAAACACACGCACACACACACAAAAAGACACACAGACACACACACACGTACACAAAAACACACACACACACACACAAAAGACACACACACACAAACACACACACACAGACACACACAGACACACACACACACACAGACACACACACACACAGCTGTGTAGTTTCATCCAGAGACAGCAGGAGTTCTTTCAAATTCTTTTTTAAATCTTTACAAAAAGCTAAAGTTTCCGGCGTTTGTCTCATCACCATGGAAACACAGTCCTGTGTCTGTGTGTGTGTGTGTGTTTGTGTGTGTGTCTGTTTGTGTATGTGTGTGTGTGTGTGTGTGTGTCTGTGTATGTGTGTGTATGTGTGCAGTGTGTGTGTGTGTCTGTG
>NW_023267519.1:0-1483 GCF_013103735.1 Etheostoma cragini
CGGGGCTGGGGGGGGAACACTGGACCCTGGTACACAACCAGGGGGGGGGACGGACCTCCATCCAACTCCACAACACTCACATCCTCCTGCTGGACACACACACACACACACACACACACACACACACACACACACACACTTTTAATACCAGGTAATCTTACACTTTCTGAGTAATAACCTGTCTTTGTTACCTGGACGACGTCAGAGACAGACAGGAAGTTAGTTCCTTTGTGCTCTTCTTCTTCTTCATCAAAATCATTCCTCATGGTGTCATCAGGGGGCGGAGCCTCCCTCTCAATCGTCATGATGTCATCGAGAGGAGGTGCTTCACTTTCATTGCTCACGATGTCATCAGGGGGCGGAGCTTCCCTCTCCACCCTCATGATGTCATCAGGAGGCGGAGCTTCCATCTTATTCCTGATGATGTCATCAGGAGGCGGAGCTTCCAGCTAACGATACAAAACTGTCAAAAATAAAGCAGGAAGTATCTTTACATTCTGTTACCTGCAGAGACTCGAGGGTTCAGACTCACCTGAGACTCTTTAACAGCAACCGCGCCAGCTGTGGGAGGAGCTGTCAGTGGTGATGTCACTTCCTGTTGCCGCTCGGCGAGACGCCTGGAAGACGAGTCCATCCTGGGACGACCTGAGGGGAAGACAACATGTTTTCATTCCAAATTTACACAAAATAAAAACTAATGTGCAGATATTCATCAGGCGACTGACCCAGTGGAATCGCCATGGGAACGCCTCCTGGTGGTTGTCCAGGTGACGGAGTGAAGGGCGGAGCCAAACACGTCTGAGTCTTACAGGACTTCAGCTTCACACCTGTCGGACAACCAGGAAGTGAATAGACAGAAGCCCCGCCCCTTCCGGTGTGTAAAACTTGTAAAAAGCCACGATAGACACACGTAGAACTAGTGTTTAAATCAATAAAACTTTACGAACAGCTGACCTGTGACGCTCTCCACCAGCCGGGGGCGGGACTTCCTGCCGAGCGGCGAGGCGGGAGAGCTGAGGCGAAGGTACGGACTCTTCTTCAGCGTTCGCCTCAGACCGTCGTACGGCGCCCGGCCGTACAGACGCAGCAGGTACGCCTCGCTGGCCGCGCCCTCAGGCTCCGCCCCCTGCACCTGAAACAGTGACATCACAACGCATGACATCATAATAAATGACATCACAATGCACAAAATTACAACACGTGACATCACAAAGTTACAGATCAAATGAAGACAGACCGGTCTGTGTCCAGCTGTCTGTCCTCTTCTTCCTCCTCTCCCCGCCGCAGTCTGACTTCCTGTTTTAAGACTCCCCCCCGCAGTCTGACTTCCTGTTCCTCTGAGCATGCTCAGTGGCCTCCCCCGACCTTTGTGGGCGGAGCTTTCAGAAGCTCTCTGCTGTGATGTCACCGCGTCCTCCGAGGACATCTCGGCCTAAACAGAGGAGGAAAGGGGGGGGGGGTCAGAGTTGCACTGTGGGTAATG
>NW_023267520.1:0-3964 GCF_013103735.1 Etheostoma cragini
ATCCAAGTAAGTACGTAGTGTACGAAGTGCACTTCCGTTAGTGCACTAAGGGAAGTGCGCGATTTGGAACACACTATGAGTTTTTATTTGCTCCATAAACACTAACTCGTGTATTTATGAGTCGCTCCGTGTGTTTCTCAGATTAACGCCGTGTATTTAAACATTAAAAGAAGAAATCTCACTTCCTGTTCTGGAGGATTTTAAACTGTGTGTGTGTTTTAGTGTGTGTGTGTGTGTTAGTGTGTGTGTGTGTGTGTTAGTGTGTGTGTGTGTGTATGTGTATGTGTGTGTGTTAGTGTGTGTGTGTGTGTGTGTGTGTGTGTGTGTGTTAGTGTGTGTGTGTGTGTTAGTGTGTGTGTGTGTGTTAGTGTGTGTGTGTGTGTGTTAGTGTGTGTGTGTGTGTGTGTGTGTGTATGTGTATGTGTGTGTTAGTGTGTGTGTGTGTGTGTGTGTGTGTGTGTGTGTAATACTATATCTGGACTCGACTCAGCGGCTGAGGGTTCGACTCCACCCTCCTTTCTGCATGCCCCCCCTCCTTGTATTCAGCTGTCCTATCAAAATAAAAGCCTAGAATAATCTTTTAGAAAGATAAATGTTGTAAAGTTACGTTGACATTTCTTGTAAATCCCAAAAATGGATAAAAACTTGAAAGCATAACAAATGAGTTTTATAATGAAATGTAAATTATTTAAAGAACTCAAATTCACTTTAAATTCAGTTCAAACAATTTGTCTAAAACATTTTGAGAAAAAAAGTAACTTTTTACTTAATTCTTATTTATTTAATAACTTCCGCCGTGAGTATGATCTTAATTTAAGTATTCAAATTAAAAAAAATTAAATTAAATTATCGATTTATTTTAATGTCATTTCTTTTAATGACAGTGTTAAAAAAATACGTAAATAACATCCATGTATGTTAAAAATTCAAATAAAATTGTATTATTGCATTGTAATTTTCACTCAAACGCATTCCTAAGTTTATAATTAAGTTCCTTATAGGCTTCCATAATAAAATATTAGAAAAGACAAATTAAATACAAAATATGTGTAAACAAATATTTTTGTTCAAAACGAGTGTGCTTTTGTTTTATTTTGAAGGCGTCATTTCCGGTGTCGACGTGTCTTAGCGTGGTTAACTTGACGTCACGTTCTCTCGGCAGCAGCGGGTGTGTTTGCGGTTTGCTAACGAACTTCTGATTAACTTTGTGTGGTTTTATCTGCTTCATTAACAAGAACACTTGTTATAATCACTACTTAACATTAACATTAATGAGTTAATATTTCACGCTGGAAACGAATCCTCCTCCATGAGTTCAGCCTTTTATCCTCGGAACTCGCACTTTTCTCCGGGTGCAAATCCTGTTTGTCCTGCTGGAAATGAGACTTCTGTGAAGGATTTGGGAGACCGAGCCTAGCCGAGCCGAGCCGAACCGAGCCGAACTAACCCAGTTGGTGGAAGCGAGAGAAATGCCAAGATGAAACCGGTTCTGTGGACTCTCCTGTTTTTCCTGCGGATCCATGAAGGAACCTGTGCAAGCGGTGAGTGCCAGTTAACTAATGCAGTGATTTATATAATTATAATAAATCGTAAGTCATCGGGCTTTAACTCAAACATTACTCCGTGTTTTTGTGTTAGTAGTTGGGTTGAAGTCATCTCTAAACTGGGGTCGACGGTGGGGTAAACACGTTAACTTCACTGAGCCAAACACCGTTGGACATATTTGTGTTTAAAGGTTTTTAACGCTTCTGGAACTATTCACATGTATTAAAACTTATATGAGAAGCTTATATACGTCGTAGAGAAGCTTTCGTCCATTCGGCTTCCACCCAACAAACCAAACAGCAGCTTATCTGAAGCAATGGGCAGGTTTTGAGTCGTTTCGCCGCTGCCTTCGCCAGTCGGAGTGCACCGCAGAGGGCTGTTTGTGAGCGGCATGAATCAGTAGAAATCTAACAATCTCTCTGCTGTAAGCTCGGTGTATGTGTGCCGAATTAACCAAGAACTTCATGTGAGATCAGAGAAGTCCAAGATCCGGCTGTCAGTTTATTGAAATAGCTATAAAGCAAAATTATATTAATTTTCGTTTTTTTTCGAATGAGGGTTTGGCGAGAGGACTGTCCCAGGGCAAAGTGCAGGTTGACTGTTCCTGAGGTTTTATTATCCTCTCATTATGTCGTCACACTGATTATCACAACCGTGTTAACACACACTGATGACGTCATTCTGAACATAATCTTAAGATTAAACACAAATCAGAGAATTCAGCAGGAAATTAAAAATGAGCAAAACAAAATACAAAAATACAACTGAGTTTTAAAATGGTCTAATCTTCTTAGGTAAAATGTAACTAAGAAGATTAGTTTACTATTTTTAAACTTATTGTTAATCATTGCTGTGACAACAGACTTTTATAAAGTTCTGACTCTGGATCAGAATAATTACTTCTTATTTATTTATTATAATAAAGGTCAGAGGTCACATGAGGATAAAAGAAAAGACGAAAAAAATTAAAACTGTAAAAAAAAAAAAATTAAGACAACAAACGACCAGTGTGATGGTGTGTAGCTGTTCACACACACACACACACACACACACACACACAAAAACACACACACACACACAATCAGAGACAGAGAAACACACACACACACACACACACACACACACACAAAAAAACACACACACAGGTCAGGTCTCTACGTCTTTCCAGATGTTTTGTGATGAAATGTCCGGCTGAGAAACAGAATGTTAACCCTCTAATGTCATCGTCCCTCCCTCCGTCCTGCTGTCCCTCTGTCTGTCTGTCCCTCCGTCCTGCTGTCCCTCTGTCTGTCTGTCCCTCCGTCCCTCCGTCCTGCTGTCCCTCTGTCTGTCTGTCCCTCCCTCCGTCCTGCTGTCCCTCTGTCTGTCTGTCCCTCCCTCCGTCCTGCTGTCCCTCTGTCTGTCTGTCCCTCCCTCCGTCCTGCTGTCCGTCTAATGTCATCGTCCCTCCCTCCGTCCTGCTGTCCCTCTGTCTGTCCCTCCCTCCGTCCTGCTGTCCCTCTGTCTGTCCGTCTGTCCCTCCCTCCGTCCTGCTGTCCCTCTGTCTGTCTGTCCCTCTGTCTGTCTGTCCCTCCCTCCGTCCTGCTGTCCCTCTGTCTGTCTGTCCCTCCCTCCGTCCCTCCGTCCTGCAGGCGTCTTCACCAAGCATCCGTCCAATCAGACGCTGTCCCAGGGCAAGGCGGCGCGGCTGGGCTGTGCCGTCCAGGGTCTCACGGAGCCCGACATCGTGTGGATGAAGGACGGAGACAAGCTGTACAGCAGCGACCAGATGTTCCTCACGCTGGGGGACAGACACTGGGAGACATACTACAGGTAATGTAACCCTGGGGGACAGACACTAGGAGACATACTACTGGTACATATCACGCTGGGGGACAGACACTAGGAGACATACTACAGGTACATATAACCCTGGGGACAGACACTGGGAGACATACTACAGGTAATGTAACCCTGGGGGACAGACACAGGGAGACATACTACAGGTACATATAACCCTGGGGACAGACACTAGGAGACATACTACAGGTACATATAACCCTGGGGACAGACACTAGGAGACATACTACAGGTACATACATAATATAATATATAAATCCCCCCCCACCAGACCTGCATGTGACTGTAGTCTGTGAGACAAACGCTCAGATCAGTGGACCACGAGGACTCCAGCCGCTCCCAGGGGCCTCTGGGAAATCAGCTGATTTCAGATCAGACGTCTCCGTTCTAACGGCCTGGATGTTGCCTAAAAAACTGACCTCAGATCTGTCTGGTTCACTGAGCCGCGGCTGATTTAATCGGCTTTACGCTCAGATTCCTGGACAGAAAGGAAAAGTGTTTTACGATTCTAAAAGTAGTGATTATTTACATGGAGTCTGGTGGAGATATACTGCTCTATACACACTAAAAGTAGTGATTA
>NW_023267521.1:0-2359 GCF_013103735.1 Etheostoma cragini
GTACTAATACCCCACAGTTAAAATACTCTTACAGTACTAATACCACACAGTTAAAATACTCTTACAGTACTAATACCATACAGTTAAAATACTCTTACAGTACTAATACCACACAGTTAAAATACTCTTACAGTAAAAGTACTAAGACCACACAGTTAAAAATATTCTTACGGTAAAAGTACTAATACTACAGGTAAAATATTCTTTCAGTAAAAGTACTAATACCACACAGTTAAAATACTCTTACAGTAAAAGTACTAATACCACAGTTAAAATACTCTTTCAGTAAAAGTACTAATACCACAGTTAAAATACTCTTTCAGTAAAAGTACTAATACCACACAGTTAAAATACTCTTACAGTAAAAGTACTAATTCCACACAGTTAAAATACTCTTACAGTACTAATACCACACAGTTAAAATACTCTTACAGTACTAATACCACACAGTTAAAATACTCTTACAGTAAAAGTACTAATACCACAGAGTCAAAGTACTCTTACAGTACTAATACCATACAGTTAAAATACTTGTACAGTTAAAGTACTAATACCACACAGTTAAAATATTCTTACAGTACTAATACCACACAGTTAAAATACTCTAATACCACACAGTTAAAATACTCTTACAGTATTAATACCACACCGTTAAAATACTCTAATACCATACAGTTAAAATACTCTTACAGTATTAATACCACACAGTTAAAATACTCTTACAGTATTAATACCATACAGTTAAAATACTCTTACAGTATTAATACCACACAGTTAAAATACTCTTACAGTACTAATACCACACAGTTAAAATACTCTTACAGTATTAATACCATAGTTAAAATACTCTTACAGTAAAAGTACTAATACCACACAGTTAAAATACTCTTACAGTACTATGACCATACAGTTAAAATACTCTTACAGTACTAATACCACACAGTTAAAATACTCTTACATAATACCACAAAGTTAAAATACTCTTACAGTAAAAGTACTAATACCACACAGTACTAATACCACACAGTTAAAATACTCTTACAGTAAAAGTACTAATACCACACAGTACTAATACCACAAAGTTAAAATACTCTTACAGTAAAAGTACTAATACCACACAGTACTAATACCACACAGTTAAAATACTCTTCCAGTAAAAGCACTAATACCACACAGTACTAATACCACACAGTTAAAATACTCTTACAGTAAAAGCACTAATACCACACAGTACTAATACCACACAGTTAAAATACTCTTACAGTAAAAGTACTAATACCACACAGGTACAATATTCTTACAGTACTAATACCACACAGTTAAAATACTCTTACAGTAAAAGTACTAATACCACACAGTGCTAATACCATACAGTTAAAATACTCTTACAGTTAAAGTACTAATACCACACAGGTACAATATTCTTTAAATTAAAAGTACTAATTCCACACAGTTAAAATATTCTTACAGTACTAATACCACACAGTGAAAATATATTTTTACAGTACTAATACCACACAGTTAAAATACTTGTATACTACTAATACCATATAGTTAAAATACTCTTACAGTAAAAGTACTAATACCACACAGGTACAATATCCTTACAGTAAAATTACTAATGCCACACAGTTAAAATATTCTTACAGTACTAATACCACACAGTTAAAATATTCTTACAGTACTAATACCACACAGTTAAAATACTCGTATACTACTAATACCACACAGTTAAAATACTCTTACAGTAAAAATACTAATAGCACACAGGTAAAATATTCTTTCAGTAAAAGTACTAATACCACAAAGGTAAAATATTCTTTCAGTAAAAGTACTAATACCACAAAGGTAAAATATTCTTTCAGTAAAAGTACTAATAAAACACAGTTAAAATACTCCTACAGTAAAAGTACTAATAAAACACAGTCATCAACGTCATTCTTATCCAGAATAGTACAATACCTCTCACAATACTACTTAATTACTTGAATAAATAAACGTACGTAAACGTGTACTCACTTCACACCACTGCTGTTTGAACAGCTGTTAGTATGACTGTTACTGTATAATACTGCATAGTACTGTATAGTACTGTATAGTACTGTATAGTATGTAAATACTATACAGTATGTTACGCATCTTGTGTATCTTGTGTATATCTTGTGTATATCTTGTGTATATCGTGTGTATCTTGTGTATATCGTGTATATCGTGTATATCTTGTGTATCTTAAAGTATCCAGAGGCCCTTTGGGTGATTTGCAGTGTTGATGAACTGAAGTTGAACTTGGTGTGTGTGTGTGTGTGTGTGTGTGTGTGTGTGTGTGTGTGTGTGTGTGTGTGTGTGTGTGTGTGTGTGT
>NW_023267522.1:0-6005 GCF_013103735.1 Etheostoma cragini
CACACATATATATATATACACACACACACATACATACATACACATATATATAAGTGTATGTATAAATAAATATGTGTGTATATATACATATATATACACTAACTAAATAAGGCTTATTTTCTAAAATTATTTTTTAAATTTAGTATTTATTTTTTTATTCTGTTGAAAGCAGTAAAACATTTCTATAAGAAAAGAAAGGACAGAAATAATCGAAACTTAAAGCATCTATACGTCGCAACGTATACTTTCTCTACGTCATTACGTACTCGCACGTCACGTCGGTAGGTGGGAAATTCCCGGTTCGGGCCTGAAACAACAATAAAACCTGCCCGGGCCCGGTTACCGGCGCCGGGACGACGACGCGGCGGACTGAGACGTTATTTAGTTTGATGAGAGTGAAGCTGTCGCTCTCTCAGTTAACAACCCGCCATGTTTTACCTTCTTCTCGTTAAATCCCGTCGGACATGGACGCTGACTGTCACACAAAACACGACAACTTAAACCCGCAACGTGCTAACAAGCTAACCGTAACACGTCAACAGAACACCGGGTCCGTTAGCTAACACGTCGAGCTGTACACCGGTACCGGGAACAACGGATGTTTCCTGTTTATCTTCCTTAAATCAACCACTTTCATTTTGTTTATTTTCCTACCCCTTCTTTGCTGCTGCGGAGTCCTCTTCTTCCGCTGTTTGCTGCGTACGTCACAGCAGCCGTCCAATCAGCGCACAGAGTGAGTCACACGGGGGCGCGGAATTATTACCGTAATACTCCGAGTAGCAGCGGCAGATACAAATTTTGCGGAAGCAGAATCAGCTGTATGTGCCAGGTATGAGGACACAAACGAGGAGTTTTACTGTACTGTGGATCATTATCAGTGCTCACAATGCGCCAATATATACATACTAATATATACAGACTAATTTATACACACTAATGTATGCGCACTATTATGTACGTAGTAATATTTGCACTATAAACAGAAACAATACAGACAGGTTGAGGCAATAGTTAAATGAAGAGTAAAGTCTACAGGTGTAAATTATAATTATGATAGTTATTATTTTAATTATCCAAAGTACCCCTAGGGGGACATGTACCCCCATTTGAGAAACACTGATGAGGAATCCTTGGCTTAAAAAACATTGAAGACCCTGCTGTCGTATTTAACTAGTAGTTGTAGTATTTTAACTAGTAGTTGTAGTATTTTAACCAGTAGTTGTAGTATTTTAACTAGTAGTTGTAGTATTTTAACCAGTAGTTGTAGTATTTTAACTAGTAGCTGTAGTATTTAACTAGTAGCTGTAGTATTTTAACTAGTAGCTGTAGTATTTTAACTAGTAGTTGTAGTATTTTAACTAGTAGCTGTAGTATTTTAACTAGTAGCTGTAGTATTTTAACTAGTAGCTGTAGCATTTTAACTAGTAGTTGTAGTATTTTAACTAGTAGTTGTAGCATATTAACAGTTTTAAACAGTAACACACGGCTTCCCAACACATCCCAAATATAAATAAATATAAATAATCATAAATAATTATAAATAAATATAAATAACTATAAATATAAATAATCACAATTATAAATAAGTATAAATAATGATAAATAATTATAAATACATATAAATAAATATAAATAATTATAAATACATATAAATAAGTATAAATCATTATAAATAAATATAAATAATTATAAATAAATAATTATAAATAAATAAAAATAATAATAAATATAATTATAAATAAATATAAATAATTATAATCCTAATTATAAATAAGTATATATAATTATAAATAAATATAAATAATTATAAATATAAGTATAAATAAATATAAATAATTATAATTAATTATGAATATAAATGAGCACACAGACTAATTTTTAAAGTTCACTCACTTTATATTTAACAAAAAGGAAAATAAATTTGCTGAGTAACAACAGCTGGAGGCTGTCCAGGTGAATCTGGTGCACAGGTAAATAAAAGGAACCGTAGACGGAGAACCAAAGGAACCGTAGACGGAGAACCGACGCGTCCTCGCCGAGCACCGTGAGAGCCGACAGGAAACAACATTAAAACTTCGTCTTCCTGTCCAACCTCAGAAAAAAACCTGGAGACAAAAGTGCTTCAAAATAAAAAAAAAACGGACTCGATCTTTTTACATTTCTACGTTCTTTAATCTTTTTTTTAACCATCAACGTTCACCACGATCTCGGAATCAACATCGTTACCGATAAAACGCCCAGATCGGATCAAAGGAGCGCCGGGTATCGGACCGAACGTTACGAAGTACCGACCGAAACGTGACCGAAGCGCGACCGAAGTGTGAGCGCGGATGTCGTAACGCTAACGTCGAATGTCTCGCTGAGTTTGTCCTTCAAAGCTAAATCTGTTCGTTCTCGGGGACGTTTTAGTCCGACGTCCCGACGCGTCAGCTGGGAAACAACGTAAAACAACCAAAAACGTAAAACATGTCGCAAACTTTCACAATGTGTCAAACTACCAGCATATGTCGCAAACCTTCGCGATCTTTTGCGATATGTCTCAAACGTTCACGATATGTCGCAACCTTTAGCAGCGTTTAACGTAACTGCGTCCGGGTGGTTTTTAGTTTTTGTCCCAACGTGTCTCTACGAACGTATAAAGACGTAAAATTACAAAAAATGCGAATGACAAACCGTCCGATCTTCGACAGCGTTTCTACAACATTTAACTTCTTCTGGTTTTGTAGAAAAACTTATATATAGATCTATATATATATATATAGATCTATATATATATATATATATATATATATATATATATATATATATATAGATATATAAATATAGATATATAAATCTACACCCAGCGCCAGGTGTTTGTGTTCTTTACGTGTTATTTTCTACGTATTCTTCTCATATCCGAGTTTCGTACCGTCGGACTTATCGGGTCCTTTAACCTCCGTGTTGTCCTCGGGTCAAATTTGACCCGTTTTTAGTTTTTTTTTTTTTATCATCACAAAAAAATGTGTCTTCAAAATCCGTCCGTCTTTGACTTTGGAAAAAATATCGAAAAAAGAACCCGCAACAAGAAAAAGTAACAGAAATGTTAAAAAGCGCTAAAAGTGTTTTAACTCAAAGCTTAAATACTACTGTGTTCTTTTCAAAATAAAGTTGTCAAATGATTTAATTCATAACTCCTTTGATTTTTGATTCCATTACCCATTAAATCAGAGTGGATTTGGACCTCTTCTTTTTGGACATGTTGGACATCCCATAATCCAGATGTCCTCAGGACAACGGGACAACAGACAGAAACAACAACCTACACACTCACAACAACAGTTGTAGCTGGTTTTTAAAAACTACAAATTGTTAATTTCAGGGAACACATGATCAACGCTGAGGGAGGAACATCAGCGAGAGGACGGACATTGTCCCTCGTGTTGTCCTCCCGGGTCAAAAAGGGACATTTTTTGTCCCTTTTTCAGACTTTTTTTTAGTTTCCACTACCACCACTTTCCTAGTTTCACTGTGTTTTGGAATTCATGGTCAATAACCTTCATTTATAGAGAAATATACCTTTAAAAACTCATATTTCAGATATAGATATTTTTTCAAGAGTCAAACGTGACCCGAGGACACCGGGAGGGTTGATAATTAAAATTACAAAAAACACAGGAAAAAGCATAATTACAACAAAAAACATCACCAAAGGTCCAACAACTGTTACTGTCCCCGTGTTGTCCCCGTGTTGTCCCGGTGTTGTCCCCGTGTTGTCCCGGTGTTGTCCCCGTGTTGTCCTCCCGGCTCAAAAAGGGACAAAAAATTGATATTTTGTAAATATATAACTACTTCTACTAGTTTTATATTTTGTAGGAGTTCATGATCAATAACGCTCATTTATATAGAATTATTCCTAATATTAGAGTTAAAAAAGCAGAAGTTATGAATTATTGTGACTAATAGTTGAGATCAGAGGAATGAACGAGCGTTGGAAGGACAGAATCCATTTTTATGGGAATTTGGTTAAAAAGAAACTCATATTTCAGATATTTTAATATTTTAATGGACAACAGGAGGTTAATATTCTCGTCTTCTTCAGACTCTGAACCAACCAAAACATCCGATAACTTTACCGTGAAGTACCAGAAACCTAAAAAATTCAAATGAAAGTCGTGTAAAGTGCAGTTAGATGAGAACGTCTCCCAGTTGCTATGGTTACGTGCAAACGGGCCTGACACACCTGGCGGTAGCACGGGTAGCCGAACGTTGCGCAACATCTCTAAGAAGATATCGGAGGGAAAAAAGTCGTTAAATATTACGATAAAGATATTAAATTGATAACAAAAATATGTCGCAATCTTCCGTGACGTGTCGCAAACTTTCACAATGTCTTTTGCAACATGTCGTAAACTTTCACGATGTGTCGTAAACTTTCACGATGTGTCGTAAACTTTCACGATGTGTCGCAAACTTTTGTGATACATCTCAAACTTTTGTATTATGTGGCAAATTCTACCAATATGTCGCAAACTTTCACGATGTCTTTTGCAACATGTCGTAAACTTTCACGATATGTCGCAAACTTTCGCAATATGTGGAAAACTTTCACGATGTGTCGCAAACTTTCACGATATGTCGCAAACTTTTGCAATATGTGGAAAACTTTCACGATGTGTCGCAAACTTTCACGATATGAGGCTAACTTAATGGATGTTTCTAACTTTAGCATCTTGTGCCGCCCTAAAATAATATAAGAATATCTTATAATATTATAAGAATACATTTTAATACCGTAACCCAGGTAACTCATGTTTGTTCCTCGGGGGTGTCTTTAATCCGAATCGCGATCTTTTCCCCTAACGTAACTAGTGGTTTCGGCGCCTTAGCGTAGCCGTGGCAATCCTAGCCCTCGTAGCTTGAACTCTGTCGGACGAAGAGGACGTACGACAAATTTTACGATTTGTTGTGGTCAGACTTCGTGTTCAGCAATATGTCGCAGACTTTTACGATATGCCAGAAACTTTCACACGTCGCAGACTTTTGCAACTTGTCAGACTTTCGTGATACGTTTGCGATGTCGCAAACTCAATTCTACATCATTGAACGTCTTTTGGTTTTGTAGAAAAATGTTGTAAATTCCCCAAAAAATAACATTTGACGTTTTAACGAATGCTAGCCCGGAGTCAGTTAACTAAAATATTAGATTTCACTTCTAACGCAACGAGTCGACGGATGTTATTAAAATAAAATAAAGATTAAACGTTACGATTGTCAGATTCATGCTGGTGTAGATTTTCTCAGAAACAACAAACCCAACGCTTGACGACAGGAAGTACCGACGACAGGAAGTACCGACGACAGGAAGCCGCGACGACAGGAAGTCGCGAAGACAGAAAGTCGCGAAGACAGGAAGTCGCGACGACAGGAAGTCACGACAATTAGACCATGCAACGCGTTATCTTGAAAAATATATTTCTGTTCGACGTGAACGATTCACAACAAATTAAAAGAGAAGGAAATAAAACTGATTGTTGTCAAGGCAACAGCCGCTGGTCCCAACATCTGGCGCCCGCTTAGTGTAAAATTAAAAATAAAAGTTTTGGCACAAACCGTCCTTAAAAACACGAACACCAAAACCTGGATCGGTTTCTTCTGATCCGAGATTGTCGCCGAACGTTTTGAAGAGAAACTGTAGAAAAATATACTGAGACGATATAAAAAGACGGAATGAGTCCATGGATGTACAAGGATTATAAATACCATATCTACACAACATGTGGTACAAAAATACTATAAAGCATGTACTGGGCTCGGGTCCCCTGTGTCCCTCAAAACAAGACCAGAAGCATCAGAAACCAGGTCCTGGAGACGTGGAACTGGCCAGGCACAGGCTCGTAGTGTTGGACAGTCGCCGCGTCCTCCGTAGAGGGGACGCGGGGACGAGACGTGAGACGGGGACGCGGGGACGAGACGTGAGACGGGGACGCGGGGACGAGACGTGAGACGGGGACGAGACGTGAGAC
>NW_023267523.1:0-1641 GCF_013103735.1 Etheostoma cragini
ATGCCGGCCTGCCCTTCTGCCTGCATGCCGGTCTGCCCTTCTGCTTGCCTGCCTGTTTGTCTGTCTGCCTGCCCTTCTGCTTGCCTGCCTGTTTGTCTGTCTGCCTGCCCTTCTGCCCGCCTGCTTCTCTCTGGATACAAGGGACTTTTCCCCATGTTGTAACTGCTCGCTGGACTCTTTGGGACCACACGGTCGACCTCCAGTGCTGTTACATAATAATTACATCTCATTAAAGTGGAACTGTTGCAGTAAAACAGAGCAAGAGCTGGTGATTATTTCTCCGTCGTCATTAGGGCCGCCGTTTAGAAATGTTTCACAGCCCATTAAATGTTTCCAAATAACTGGAAGCAGAGCAACGATCCAAGAGGAGGATAAAAAAAAAAAGTACAGCAGAATGAGTCAGACAGTTTCATGTTCCCTCTTTTCACTGATTCCAGATCTCCAGAGTCCAAGACACACATGGTTTTACTTTCCCTACCCAGCTCCACTGAATTTCTGTGGAAGTCTGTCCTTAAGCCAAAACAAGTATTAAGTCCAGATCTGAACCCCTCACCCCTCCCCCCACCGAGTGTTTGAACAGACTTCCTGACTGTACACTACAGGCAAATGTTAGGGCGCTGGTGGAAAAGTTCAAGATGATAACAAGACAGAAAATGTGACGAAAATGTCAGAAAAGCAACAAAAATGTTGATAAAAATGTCAAAAAGCTCAAAAAAAAAAGTTTTGGAAAAGAAAGTCAGGAAATACACATTTTTTTAAAGGGACAAAAAGGAGACCTGCTCTATCTGTAAATTATAGAGTGGTCTAGACCTGCTCTATCTGTAAATTATAGAGTGGTCTAGACCTGCTCTATCTGTAGATTATAGAGAGGTCTAGACCTGCTCTATCTGTAGATTATAGAGAGGTCTAGACCTGCTCTATCTGTAAATTATAGAGAGGTCTAGACCTGCTCTATCTGTAAATTATAGAGAGGTCTAGACCTGCTCTATCTGTAAATTATAGAGAGGTCTAGACCTGCTCTACCTGTAAATTATAGAGCGGTCTAGACCTGCTCTACCTGTAGATTATAGAGAGGTCTAGACCTGCTGTATCTGTAAATTATAGAGAGGTCTAGACCTGCTCTATCTGTTAATTATAGAGAGGTCTAGACCTGCACAATGTGTAAATTATAGAGCGGTGTAGACCTGCTCTATCTGTAAATTATAGAGAGGTCTAGACCTGCTCTATCTGTAAATTATAGAGAGGTCTAGACCTGCTCTATCTGTAAATTATAGAGAGGTCTAGACCTGCTCTATCTGTAAATTATAGAGAGGTCTAGACCTGCTCTACCTGTAAATTATAGAGCGGTCTAGACCTGCTCTACCTGTAGATTATAGAGAGGTCTAGACCTGCTGTATCTGTAAATTATAGAGAGGTCTAGACCTGCTCTATCTGTTAATTATAGAGAGGTCTAGACCTGCTCAATATGTAAATTATACAGAGGTCTAGACCTGCTCAATTTGTAAATTATAGAGCGGTCTAGACCTGCTCTATCTGTAAATTATAGAGAGGTCTAGACCTGCACAATGTGTAAATTATAGAGCGGTCTAGACCTGCTCTATCTGTAAATTATAGAGCGGTCTAGACCTGCTCTATCTGTAA
>NW_023267525.1:0-1512 GCF_013103735.1 Etheostoma cragini
ATATATAAATATACATATGTTTTTGTTTCACACGAAAAAAGTCACACGTAGCCTAACTGTCAGTCACAAAATCCACTTTTTATGTCTCAAAATCCAGTTCTAACGTCTCTGAATTCACTTTTTTGTCTCAAAATCCCCTTTTGAATTCTCTAAATCCACGTTTTAGGTCTCAAAATCCATTTTTTTTCCTCTAAATCCACTTCTTATGTCTCAAAATCCAGTTCTAGCGTCTCAAAATCCACTTTTTTGTCCCTAAATCCACTTTTTTGTCTCAAAATCCACTTTTTTAGTCTCTAAATCCACTTTTTTGTCTTTAAATAAATTTTTTCCTTATCCCTGTTGTTGTCAACGTTTTCCAGTCACTGTTCAGCACTTTGAATTTGCAGGTTGCTAAAATTAAAATCTACTATATTGTCCAATTAAAACCTGAAAGATCGCTAACCGTGTCTTTTATTCTGAAATCCGTCTCCGGAAGTCCTCATGTTTATCCGGTTTGTCTTGACACGGGCGTACCGCGCGGACAGCTGCTGTGTAACTAACGTTATCCCGGGCCACGGCGCCGCTGTGTAGCAGTCTAACTCGTGCGTTTTTAACGTTTTTAACGTTTTTAACGTGATATTTGCTAATATTTCAACATGTCGCACACCGTCATCACCACGACGACGACGACCAGGACGTCCGCGGACGGGGTCCTGAACACGGGCTACACCCGCACCATCCCGGGACTGCTGAAGATAGGGCAGATGGTGAGAAAGCGTCGCGTGTTGACACGGGTTTAACCCGGGTTTAACCCGGGATATCGGCGTGTTTGTCCACACCGACACAGCCGGGTTGTGTTGGCTAACGTTAGCCGTTAGCATCACTGCTAACATGTAGTTCATATGGAGGCTGAGACTTTCCTTTTTAAGGAAAGGTGTTAAATCCGTGATTATTTTAATGGACCCTGGTCGGCAGTGTTGGTGAAGTCATTATTTATATCATTTATATATATTTATGTTATTTATATTTAAAAGATAGCCTTTGTTATTAGACTCACGGTCCATAACAACAACAACAACAACAACTAAAGATATAATCTAACTGTTGTTTTAAAGGTTACCGAGGAAAGTTACCAAAACTCTCTTTATTGAACCTTTTGGGATGATTCCCGCAAGGAAATTACATTTCCAGCAACTTACAAGACGTCTGAATAGAGAAGAAGGAAATGCAGTAAAGAAAGATAGTAGTAAAAAAAATAATAACACACTTTCAGCTATAAAAAGATCTTTAGCATAAATAAAACTAAATAAATAAAACAGTCCTCATGTGGTCCTCATGTTGTCTTCATGTTGTCCTCATGTTGTCTTCATGTTGTCCTCATGTTGTCTTCATGTTATCTCCATGTTGTCTTCATGTTGTCCTCATGTTGTCCTCATGTTGTCTTCATGTTATCTCCATGTTGTCTTCATGTTGTCCTCATGTTGTCTTCATGTTGTCTTCATGTTGCCCTCATGTTGCCCTCATGTTGCCCTC
>NW_023267526.1:0-1246 GCF_013103735.1 Etheostoma cragini
GCCATGGTGTCAAGGTTACCTTTAATTCTCGTCTCCCAAAAGCTCCAGGATAATACATTAAGCTAACTCTCATCTCATTCGCTGGAGAATTACCCACTCTACCTCCTTCCTAGTGCGTCATACATAATAACACGTGACGAAATTACACAGAGTCAAGATACATATGGCTAATATAAGTAATAGCAAAGGCGGCACTAGTGTTGATTTGGCAGTGATAGACATTCCCGAAAATATGTCCCACCAATGGTGGGCTGAATTCTGTCTAACAATTTGCACCGTATGCACAACTTCATCTTTGGCAATCAATGTGGATATCATTAAACTTGTGATGTTTGACCTATGTGACCTCACTAGCTGTTGTATCTCCGTAGATCGTTCCAGTGCGCCTCTGAAACGATCTAGGGAAATCTTCCATGGCAGATGGAGAATTTCCCATTGCACACGGGCAAGTTGGTGAGAGATTAAGTAATTTGTCAAACGATAGGTCAGGTTTCTCCAAGTCCAGATATACACATCTTTTACACATCCCGTGAACGGTACTGCAGGCAATAGTGAATGATTAGACATAGTAGCTACACACAATGTTTGTGGTCCAACTTGCCATACTCTGTCCGTGGGAGCTTCCCGCGTCCAGTCACATAATGCAACCTCTGAGGCAGTTAAGCACGGATTGTGATATCCTGTTTGTAATCTACACGCCATTCCCTTGATCAGTGTCTTCACAAAACTTAGCATTGTAAGTTAAATTTGTTCGTGGATCTAACCACTCTCCGTCCATATGTAAATACCAAAACCCCTGAGTAGTGATAACAGGTAAAACCTGATACAAACAGACTACCACAGATGAGTTTACAGTAAATTCTGTCCATGAACCTTTACACATAGTCCCATTACATTGTGTTTTGTGACCAGCAAGCTTTATCCATTTGTCACCTGTCATATTCCAGATTCGTCGACACTCAGAGGGGTTTTCTCCCGTTAAAATTCGCTCAAATCGCTCTTGTTGTAATTTGGCATGAATCATGTGCATATTACAAACTGTCCAATTTAGAGTTTTAGTCACGTTTTCTAATACTTCTCCAGTAGCTTTAGTTACATCAATTTGCCACTGTAAAGCTTGCGCCCACAAATCACTATTTTCCTTTTGACCAATAATAGATGTTGGTAACCAATGTCCTAGTTGTAACAACCCATTCGATGACGCTTGACCTGTGTTAGCTAACATAGACCGCGTTACCTCATTATC
>NW_023267527.1:0-3570 GCF_013103735.1 Etheostoma cragini
ATTAGTTATTGTAGTAGTTATTGTAGTAGTTATTGTAGTAGTTATTGTATAAGTTATTGTAGTAGTTATTGTATTAGTTATTGTAGTAGTTATTCTATTAGTTATTGTATAAGTTATTGTATTAGTTATTGTAGTAGTTATTGTATAAGTTATTGTATAAGTTATTCTATTAGTTATTCTATTAGTTATTGTAGTAGTTATTGTAGTAGTTATTGTAGTAGTTATTGTATAAGTTATTGTATAAGTTATTCTATTAGTTATTCTATTAGTTATTGTAGTAGTTATTGTAGTAGTTATTGTATAAGTTATTGTAGTAGTTATTGTATTAGTTATTGTATTAGTTATTGTAGTAGTTATTGTAGTAGTTATTGTAGTAGTTATTGTATAAGTTATTGTATTAGTTATTGTATTAGTTATTGTAGTAGTTATTGTATAAGTTATTGTATTAGTTATTCTATTAGTTATTGTAGTAGTTATTGTAGTAGTTATTGTATTAGTTATTGTATAAGTTATTCTATTAGTTATTCTATTAGTTATTCTATTAGTTATTGTAGTAGTTATTGTAGTAGTTATTGTAGTAGTTATTGTATTAGTCTGTTAGAGAAGGAAACTGTTGATGACTTTGTGTTCTCTACGGTCTTTTACATAAGTGTTGCGTTACTGTATTTCTTATTTTATTTTGAAAAAGCTCCATCTAGAGACGAGCATGGTGAATTATCTAGAGTCTAATTATTATAAAACTATTCAAATAAACAACGATGAGACATCTGGAGATTAAGGAAGACGTTTCAGCTGCTCACCGGCATTCCTCGCGGTCCCAGTGACCCCGGAGCTCCTGCACCACCTGGGTCTCCTGGTTGGCCCTGCAACAACAACATCATCAACATCAACAACATCAACAACAGCATCAACAACAACATCATCATCAACAACATCATCATCAACAAAAACAACATCAACAACAACAACAACATCATCAACATCAACAACAGCATCAACAACAACATCATCATCAACAACATCATCATCAACAAAAACAACATCATCAACAACAACAACAACAACATCATCAACAACGACAACAACATCAACATCATCATCATTAACATCAACATCAACAACAACGACGTCATCATCAACATCATCATCATTAACATAAACATCAACAACAACGACAACAACAAGAGTTAGTCTTTATTTTCCTCTCATGGTCTATCAAACATAACACTGATATCTACCAACAAATAAAAATGTAACAAGACAGGAAAGGAGACAACGAGAGGAGAGAGGAAAGGAGACAAGGACAAGTGTGTGTGTGTTTGTGTGTGTGTGTGTGTGTGTGTGTGTGTGTCTGTGTGTGTGTGTGTGTGTATCTGTGTGAGTGTGTGTGTAAAATGACGTCACACACCTTTTGTCCGTTAGCTCCACGGCGCCCGGGTGATCCCGGGTTCCCAGCTAGTCCCGGTCCTCCCTGCAGGACAAAACCACAACAAAGTCAGAGATATCGCCATGGCAACAAGGGATACAGACACGGTGAGAAGTTAAACAACATCTACAGCGAGATAATATTATAATATTCATACTTTCACCCAGAGAGGAAACAAGGGAAGGAGGAAACAAGAGAGGAGAGGAAACAAGGAAGGAGACAATAATCAGAAAGAGGACAGGAGACAAGAGAGGAGACAGGACAAGAGACCAAGGAGTGGAAACAGAAGAGGAGAGGAGGAAAGAGAGGAAGCAAGGACATGAGAGAGAAGACAAGAAGAGGAGATAGGAGAGGAGACAATAAGCGAAGAGAGGACAGGAGACAAGAGAGGGGACAGGAGAGGAGACAGGAGAGGCAATAAGGAGAGGAGACAAGAAGAGGAGGGAGGAGAGGAAACAAGAGAGGAAAGGAGACAAGAAGATGAGAGAGAAAACAAGGAAAGGAGACAAAGAGAGGAGACAGGAAAGAAGACCAAGGAGAGGACAGACACACACACACACACACACACACACACACACACACACACAGTCTGCATGGCGACACTTTCTTCCCTCCTGTCTGGGACGAGTCGTCCTAACGAGATATTTCTGTCTGTGATTAGTTTAACGACATCCACTCAGAGCTCGTAAATAAGGAGAATTAAAAGGGCGGGGCCTAAAAACATCTGTAATCACAACCTCTACAGCAAATGTCACAACACATAACATTATATAAAATATAATAATAATATAATATTAACAACATGGCACCTCCCCAGTCTGGATGGACCAGATCTGACCTACTTTCAGCAGATAAACCAGACTAACGGGGACGTTATGGACGTTATGGACGTCCTGTCCCGAGGGGACATCATCTGTCACAGATTTGGGATAATTGGGCGACAGACCCGACGTGCACCGTGACTAACGAGCACCCCCCGCCCTCGTAAAGCCGAGTCTGCGGCGCGAGGGAGGATTTATTACGGGTTTACGAGACACAAACATCTCCCAACTCTGTCAGAATAAAAGATGTGATCTCTATATTTTATTTTTGTAAGCGTTAAATGAAAATGTTACAAAGCTAATTGGACTAAATGTTCCCAGCTGTGGCTGCAGGGCCGAGGTCACGTCCTCTGTGTCTGGGTTAGGGATTAGCATTAGCATTAGCATTAGCATTAGAGTTAGCATTGGCATTAGCATTGTCCACTTATTTTTGGCCATATACTGCCGCATATAAGACTATCTATCTATATATCTCTCTATCTCTCCATCTATTTATCTATCTATCTATATATCTATATCTCTCTCTATCTATCTATCTATCTATCTATCTATCTCTCTCTCTATCTCTCTATCTATCTATCTATCTCTCTCTCTATCTCTCTATCTCTCTCTCTATCTCTCTATCTATCTATCTATCTATCTATCTATCTATCTCTCTCTCTCTCTATCTATCTATCTATCTCTCTCTCTATCTCTCTATCTATCTATCTATCTATCTATCTATCTATCTATCTATCTATCTATCTCTCTATCTATCCATCTATCCATCTCTCTCTATCTCTCTCTATCTATCTATCTCTCTCCATCCATTCATTCATCCATCCATCCATCCATCTGTACAGCAGGACAACATGTCCAGTCGGACTGTGTCCTCCTCCAGCTGCTCTGGGGTCAGCTGATACTGACCTGAGGTCCAGGTAGGCCGATGATTCCTATTGGTCCAGGCTGACCTCTGACCCCTCTGGCGCCCTGCACACACAACCAGGATTGATTGACACTTTACAACATGTCTTGTCCCGCCTTTAACAGGCATGGAACCTCAAAAATGTTCCTATGTTTCTGTGAACTGTGCAAAGCAACATGTGTGAAAATATGAGATGTATTTTATCTTAAAGAACAAAATTAGGAGATATTTCCCACATCAAATCCACTAAATAACAGAAAATCTCTTTAAAATAATAATCTAAAAAAACGTAAACAAGTCAAACCAGTAAGATTACATATTTGGACGTTTAAAAACTCTTTGTACTCTTCACATATTTATGTTGATTTTTTTCATCCTTGGACTTTAGGATCTCACCTGTGGACCTGAAGCCCCGGGGA
>NW_023267528.1:0-1443 GCF_013103735.1 Etheostoma cragini
ATAGTATGTTGAAAAAAGTCATAGTATAGCATGTCGAAAACAGTCAAAGTATAGCATGTTGAAAAAAGTCATAGTATAGTATATAGAAAAAAAGTCATAGTATATATTGTTTATTATCAAATGAGAATATTGTTTACTTTACTCGTTCTATAACCTATCCTACATATTAGGAAAATGTGAGAATACGACAGGGGACCCTGGGATTGAACCACCAACCTCTTAGTTATGGAGCACCAACACTACCTCCAAACCACAACCCTAGATGTGTTTTGTTTAGTAAAGAGATAGTATAAAAGAAATATTATCTAAAAAATAGATTCATAGTATAGTATGTCGAAAAACCGTCATAGTATAGTATGTCGAAAAAAGTCATAGTATAGTATGTCCAAAAAAGTCATTAAAAAGTCATAATGTAGTATGTCAAACAAATTCATAGTATAGTATGTCAAAAAACGTCATAGTATAGTATGTCGAAATGACTGATAGTATAGCATGTGGAAAAAACGTCATAGTATTGTATGTCGAAAAAAGTCATAGTATAGTATGTCGAAAAAAGTCATAGTATAGCATGTCGGAAAAAACGTCATAGTATTGTATGTCGAAAAAAGTCATAGTATAGTATGTCGAAAAAAGTCATAGTCTAGCATGTAGAAAAAAGTCATAGTATAGTATGTCGAAAAAACGTCATAGTATTGTATGTCGAAAAAAGTCATAGTATAGCATGTGGAAAAAACGTCATAGTATAGCATGTAGAAAAAAGTCATAGTATAGTATGTCGAAAAAACGTCATAGTATAGCATATAGAAAAAAGTCATAGTATAGCGTGTTGAAAAAAAGTCATAGTATAGTGTGTTGAAAAAACTTCATAGTATATTATGTCAAAAAACGTCATAGTATAGTATGTTGAAAAAAGTCATAGTATAGTATATAGAAAAAAGTCATAGTATATATTATTTATTATCAAATGAGAGTATTGTTTACTTTACTCGTTCTATAACCTATCCTACATATTAGGAAAATGTGAGAATACGACAGGGGACCCTGGGATTGAACCACCAACCTCTTAGTTATGGAGCACCAACACTACCTCCAAACCACAACCCTAGATGTGTTTTGTTTAGTAAAGAGATAGTATAAAAGAAATATTATCTAAAAAATAGATTCATAGTATAGTATGTCGAAAACACGTCATAGTATATAGTATGTCAAAGAAAGCCATGAAAAAGTGATATGTAGTAAGTCAGAAAATATTACAAATAGTATATAGTATATATAGTATTACAAATAGTCATAGTATAGTATGTGGAAAAAACGTCAAAATATAGTCTGTCAAAAAAACCGTCATAGTATAGTGTGTCGAAAAATAGTCATAGTATAATGTCATTAAAAGTCATAGTATAGTATGTCAAAAACACGTCATAGTATAGTATGTCAAAAAAAAGT
>NW_023267529.1:0-455 GCF_013103735.1 Etheostoma cragini
CACCTGAGGCTCTGTAACTACCCCACCTGAGGCTCTGTAACCACCCCACCTGAGGCTCTGCAACTACCCCACCTGAGGGGGGGTAGTACTTCTTAAGTAAAGTTAGGCGGCCATAGAACAAACATATTGCAATGTAAGTGACGGGAAATTAAACAGAACAACATGTAATTAAATAACATAGCAACAGGAAGTAACCCTAGTGTAGAGTCAAGTCATTTGTTGTTATATTTTAGGAATAATCTTAAGGCTTTAATTTTCTTCTCTGCTCCATCCAGATATCCGAATATCTGTTTACATGATCGGCTCATCCATCCGAACAGAGAGGAAGAATATTTCAGAGTGTATTTAAAATAGAAAACGTACACAGGCGAGATAACGGGGACACAGTGAGCAATGTGAAGAGAGAGATGAAGGGAGATAAAACGCCGGGGAATCTGGGGGGGGGGGGGGGGGGG
>NW_023267530.1:0-2010 GCF_013103735.1 Etheostoma cragini
CGTCCCACGCCGTCCACCCACCGTCCCACGCAGTCCTCCCACCGTCCCCCGCCTGTGAGCCCAAGGCCCGAGCATCCATCATCCGAGGACCGGACCAGGAGAGGCCTTGGAGGACTGGAGCCTGAGTCTGTTAGAGAGAACTAAAAGTAAGTTCTTCAGGGACCTTGTGTCTCGCTCCGACCAATCATACGCTCCGAGCAGCTGGACGAGCACCAGGAGAAGATTTAAAGGGTGGAAGAAGCTAATTTACCCAGAGTGCACTACTGCAGCCGATCTGGAACCACTGCATTTAAAATGTAGAGAAAGTCTCTCTCTCTCTCTCTCTCTCTCTCTCTGTCTCTCTCTCTATTTCTCTGTCTCTCTCTCTCTCTCTCTCTCTCTCTCTCTCTCTCTGTCTCTCTCTCTATTTCTCTGTCTCTCTCTCTCTCTCTTGTGGGGTTGTGTGTAATGTGTGTAATAACAACAGAGTGTAAATTGTAATTTCCCCTCGTGGGATTAATACAGGAAACATTAGTCTTAACCCTCATGTTGTCATCGGGTCGAATTGACCAGTTTTAAGTTTAAAAAACTAATTCATACAAAACATGTGCCGTCGAAATAAGCTCTGAAAATGTCAACATTAACAATTAAAACATGAAAGAGCAGCCACAGCGTGGAAAACGTGACAAATATGTGTGAAAAAGCAATAATGTTGAAAACAAAAGCGAGCGAAACTCATTTCATGGTTGACAGGAAGACAACACGAGGGTTAATATTAATAAATTCTAAAAGTAACTGTAAAACTAAAGTTAATAAGTTAGTGTTACGTAGTGTTAAACGTCGATATAGTGACAGGCATTGGAAAAAAGCATCAAAAGTGTTGAAAAAAGGGACAAAAAGCACGAAAAAGGTTAAAAACATCGATAAATAACGTCAACAAAAGTGTTGATTTTCATTTTTGATGTGAAGACGACGCGAGGGTTAAGGTGTGAAGAGGAAGACGATGATGTAACACACAGAGGACGATGAAGACGAGGAAGACGTGATGTTATGTGAAGTGACAGATTATCAATCTGCTGTTTTTCCCAGAGAACTCTTACGTCTTCTTGTTCCGTCTCGTCCGTCTATATGTGTCTCCGCCCAGCGGGACGGATGAAGACAGATGAAGACGGATGAAGACGGATGTAGACGGATGAAGACGGATGTAGACGGATGAAGACGGATGAAGACGGATGTAGACGGATGAAGACGGATGAAGACGGATGTAGACGGATGAAGACGGATGTAGACGGATGAAGAAGGACGAAGACGGATGAAGACGGATGAAGACGGATGAAGACGGATGTAGACGGATGTAGAAGGACGAAGACGGATGAAGACGGATGAAGACGGATGAAGACGGATGAAGAAGGACGAAGACGGATGAAGACGGATGAAGAAGGACGAAGACGGATGAAGACGGATGAAGACGGATGAAGACGGATGTAGACAGATGAAGACGGATGTAGACGGATGAAGACGGATGAAGACGGATGTAGACGGATGAAGACGGATGTAGACGGATGAAGACGGATGTAGACGGATGAAGACGGATGTAGACAGATGAAGACGGATGAAGACGGATGTAGACAGATGAAGACGGATGTAGACAGATGAAGACGGATGAAGACGGATGAAGACGGATGTAGACAGATGAAGACGGATGAAGACAGATGAAGACGGATGAAGACGGATGAAGACGGATGTAGACAGATGAAGACGGATGAAGACGGATGTAGACAGATGAAGACGGATGTAGACGGATGAAGAATGACGAAGACGGATGTAGACAGATGAAGACGGATGTCTCCACAGAGGGAAGTCTCGGTGTGTACAGCACCTGAAGCAAGACTCTCTCTAACACTAAGACACAGGTGGAGGGAAAACTGCATTGAGATAAATGACTGTGTGTGTGTGTGTGTCTGTGTGTGTGTGTGAGTGTGTGTGGGTGTGTGTGTGTGTGTGTGTGTGTGTGTCTGTGAGTGTGTGCGT
>NW_023267531.1:0-2031 GCF_013103735.1 Etheostoma cragini
TCTATACACGCTAAAAGTAGTGATTATTTACATGGAGTCTGGTGGAGATATGCTGCTCTATACACACTAAAAGTAGTCTTCGTCTCTGGAGACATCCCTAAATATAACAATGATGTCCTCCGTCTCTTTGTCCCTGCAGACATCCCTGAACCTGTGGACCCTCAGATCTGTCAGGCCATGTGCGCCATCATGAAGCTTTCCTTTGAAGAAGAGTACCGGCGCGCCATGAACGAACTAGGTCGGTGAGACCACCGTTCCCGGTCCCCCCCCACAATCCGGGACTTGGTTCAACATACCATAATAGAACTTTTTAATTTCTTTTTTTCGACATGCTATACTAAAACTTAAAAAAAAAAAAAAATTGTTCACAGACTATATTAATATTCTTTATTTTATTTTAAATATTATTATTTTTTGACATACTATAATCAGTCATAACTACAATCTGGGACATGACTAAAATATACTATAATGAGAATTTTAATTTAAATTTTTTCGACATACTATATCAGGACTTTTTATTTTAATTTTTTCCACAAACAAAATTTTATTTTTATTTAATTATGTTGTTGTTGACATACTGTTCTGTGAAGTGTATTTGTTGTGTATGTATTGTATATATTTGTTTACATATGTTTTGTGTGTGCAGGCGGGCTGCAGGTGGTGTGTATTAATATATGTGTGTGTGTGTGTGCGTGTGTGTGTGTGTGTGTGTGTGTGTGTGTGTGTGTGTAGGCGGGCTGCAGGTGGTGGCCGACCTCCTCCACCTGGACCAGGACATGTACGGCGCGCTGAGCGACCCCATCAACCTGGCGCTGCGCCGCTACGCCGGCATGGCCGTCACCAACCTCACCTTCGGAGACGTCGCCAACAAGGTCTCCATAGCAACCACACAGCAACCACACAGAAACCACACTCCAATATAACATGCTATACTTTGACTTTTTTATTTTTTTGACATACTATGACTTTTTTACTTTTCAACATACTATTCTATGACTTTTTGTATTTTTCGACATAATTTACTATGACTTTTTTAATTTTTTTGACATACTATACTATATGACTTTTTGTATTTTTCGACATACTATACTATGACTTTTTGTATTTTTTTGACATACTATACTATGACTTTTTGTATTTTTTTGACATACTATACTATGACTTTTTGTATTTTTTCGACATACTATGCTATGACTTTTATATTTTTCGACATACTATACTATGACTTTTTGTATTTTTCGACATACTATACTATGACTTTTAATTTTTTTGACATACTATACTATGACTTTTTTTACTTTTTTCGACATGCTATACTAAGACTTTTTGTATTTTTTGACATACTATACTATGACTTTTAATTTTTTTGACATACTATACTATGACTTTTAATTTTTTCGACATACTATACTATGACTTTTATATTTTTCGACATACTATACTATGACTTTTTGTATTTTTCGACATACTATACTATGACTTTTAATTTTTTTGACATACTATACTATGACTTTTTTTACTTTTTTCGACATGCTATACTAAGACTTTTTGTATTTTTTGACATACTATACTATGACTTTAAATTTTTTTGACATACTATACTATGACTTTTAATTTTTTCGACATACTATACTATGACTTTTAATTTTTTTGACATACTATACTATGACTTTTTGTATTTTTCGACATACTATACTACGACTTTTTGTATTTTTTTGACATACTATACTATGACTTATTGTATTTTTTCGACATACTATACTATGACTTTTATATTTTTCGACATACTATACTATGACTTTTTTTACTTATTTCGACATGCTATACTAAGACTTTTTGTATTTTTTGACATACTAGACTATGACTTTTTGTATTTTTTCGACATACTATACTATGACTTTTTGTATTTTTCGACATACTCTACTATAACTTTTATATTTTTCGACATATTATACATTGACTTTTTTACTTTTCGACATACTATTCTATGACTTTTTGTATTTTTTCGACATACTATACTATGACTTT
>NW_023267532.1:0-1761 GCF_013103735.1 Etheostoma cragini
GTGTGTGTGTCTGTGTGTACCTGAGGACTGTAGTCCTGTGTGTGTGTGTGTGTCTGTGTGTACCTGAGGACTGTAGTCTGGTGTTGTCTGCACTCTGATGACAATTTTGTGTTCCAGAGGATGAGGAACTTTATAACCAGCAAACAGAACCTGAGGATCCTTCAACAGCTGACTGAGACAGACACACACAGTCAGGATCTGAGTTAGATTTTTTTCTTCATAATCAGACGCTCTTATTGTGAAAAGCCAAGTACAGAAGATGTGTGTGTGTGTGAGGATAATCTCCAACCAGACTGCAGTTACAGCATCTTTAAGAAAATACTCGTGCCGTTAGCGCTGGTTTGTTAACCTGATCTTAGCATTGTGATGTTAGCCCATCTAGCCTGCTGTTAGCATTGTGATGTTACACTGTGTTAACATTTCATTTCATATATTTATTATACAGGAAAGTTAAAAAAGTAACATTACATCACAATATAAAAACGGGACTGGCTCAGTTTAAAAACTGGTTTTCAGCCGGTTCCTGTTCTGCAGAAACAAAACATGTTTACAGCACGCCAGGACAGACATTAATACCAGTCATCGATATGGACAACTTAAAACAATACAGTTACATTCATACAAGACATCAGCTGGTCTAGATACATCCAAACAATGCAAACAAGGCTTGGACAACACATGAGCCAATGAATGAATGAATGAATGAATGCTGCAGGTGTAACTGCTGAGGACCTGTTGGGCCTTTAGAAGTATGAGATGATGATAGAGTTCTGATGTGATGCTGAATGTCATCCCAAATCTTGGTATATGTATAAAAAAAGATTTCTGACCAAAGTTGTTTTTGTATGGGGGAACTGGGATAAGTGACCTAGTGAGGGGTCCAGGTCTCATGTGGGTCGGGCCTGAGAGACCGACCTAGTGAGGGGACCAGGTCTCATGTGGGTCGGGCCTGTGAGACCGACCTAGTGAGGGGGTCCAGGTCTCATGTGGGTCGGGCCTGTGAGACCGACCTAGTGAGGGGGTCCAGGTCTCATGTGGGTCGGGCCTGAGAGACCGACCTAGTGAGGGGGTCCAGGTCTCATGTGGGTCGGGCCTGAGAGACCGACCTAGTGAGGGGTCCTGGTCTCATGTGGGTCGGGCCTGTGAGACCGACCTAGTGAGGGGACCAGGTCTCATGTGGGTCGGGCCTGTGAGACCGACCTAGTGAGGGGTCCAGGTCTCATGTGGCTCGGAAAAAGTGCAACAAGTGCTGGTAAGGCGGTATTTTGAATCTGAAAATAAAATGCAATTGCTATGCTGTTTATAAAGTTCCTATAAGTCAGAGCCTTAGAGCGTTCGAGTGCAGTACGCATTGTTCTAGCCTGCGGTTAGCATTGTTTTGTTAACCTGATGTTAGCCCTTCTAGCCTGCTGTAAGCATTGTGATGTTTGTTGTTAGCCTGTTAGCTTGTTAGCCTGCCGTCAGAGATGTGTTGTAGCCTGTTAGCTTGTCGTTAGAGATGTGTTGTAGCCTGTTAGCTCGTTAGCCTGCAGTTAGAAATATGTTGTAGCGTGTTCGCTCGTTAGCCTGCCGTTAGAGATGTGCAGTAGCCTGTTAGCTTGTTAGCCTGCCGTTAGAGATGTGTTGTAGCCTGTTAGCTTGCTGTTAGAGATGTGCAGTAGCCTGTTAGCTTGTTAGCCTGCAGTTAGAGATGTGCAGTAGCCTGTTAGCCTGTAGTTAGAGATGTGTAGTAGCCTGTTAGCTTGTTAGCCTGTAGTTAGA
>NW_023267533.1:0-426 GCF_013103735.1 Etheostoma cragini
ATTAACATGGAGTCTGGTGGAGATATGCTGCTCTATACACGCTAAAAGTAGTGATTATTAACATGGAGTCTGGTGGGTAAAACACCAAGAGCTTCCCTTCTAGCACAGCTCTACATCCTCTAAAGAGGCCTCCAGGCTAAATGATCCCATCCCGGAGGGGGTGTCAGTGATGTACCCGCGTCGGTAGTTTTCTCAGACTGTCAGCGTGGTTTTCGTTCTGTTCTTCGTGTTCGTCACGCTGCGTCTGTAAGCGGCGTGGCCGGCATGTGGGAACATGAACCTGCACGTTGGACTCATCTGATGATGTGTCGCTGATCCTCGGAGGATCGCAGCTTCCATCGGCTTTATGATCCATGATGTGCAGCTTCCGCTCGCTGATGGAGAGACATGTGGTTTCTATTTGGAGAGAGGGAGGAGAGAGGGGGG
>NW_023267533.1:689-1025 GCF_013103735.1 Etheostoma cragini
CTCTTCACCTCTACACAAACTGTCAGCCGCCGCTCTCACAAACACACCCAGCACGACGGGCCTCGCTGTACAGGATGGAGCGCTCCTCTCCAGGGACACATGTCCATGGAGGAGACAATAAGTCCATGGAGGAGACAATAAGTCCATGGAGGAGACAATCAGTCCATGGAGGAGACAATCAGTCCATGGAGGAGACAGTCAGTCCATGGAGGAGACAATCAGTCCATGGAGGAGACAGTCAGTAAATGGAGGAGACAGTCAGTCCATGGAGGAGACAATAAGTCCATGGAGGAGACAGTCAGTCCATGGAGGAGACAATCAGTCCATGGAGGAGAC
>NW_023267534.1:0-3668 GCF_013103735.1 Etheostoma cragini
ACAACATGAAGACAACATGAGCGCAACATGAGGACAACATGAAGACAACATGAGGGCAACATGAGGGTAACATGAGGGTAACATGAGGGTAACATGAAGACAACATGAAGACAACATGAGGACAACATGAGGACAACATGAGGGCAACATGAGGACGCCGTGGACTGGGACAGGACAAAAGCAACGTAAAAGAAAGCAAGAAAAAGGAGACAAAATGGCGGACAGACGTTAGTTCTCACCCCCCCTGTGGCATCCGTTGTCTCCAGACAGAAGGCGGGGTCGTCCCTGCAGGCGTCCTCTACCCATTGGTGCCGGTGTTTGTAGGGACACTTCACCTCCAGCAGCCATCGGCCGGTCTGGCTGTCCGTCACGATGCCGTCGGGACTCGCAGCCAACCAGGAGCGCTGCTGGTCGATGAACAAACCGCAGTCCTGGACGGAGACGGGGCGCCCCAGGGACGCGGTCTTCAGCTCCTGTAGGGACACAGCTTCAGTTACGGCAGCACAGCGTCTATACACACTAAAAGTAGTGATTATTTACATGGAGTCTGGTGGAGATATGCTGCTCTATACACGCTAAAAGTAGTGATTATTTACATGGAGTCTGGTGGAGATATGCTGCTCTATACACACTAAAAGTAGTGATTATTTACATGGAGTCTGGTGGAGATATGCTGCTCTATACACACTAAAAGTAGTGATTATTTACATGGAGTCTGGTGGAGATATGCTGCTCTATACACACTAAAAGAAAGAAGGTAGTGTTGGATGGTCAGGTGTGACATCAGGTGTGCAGGTGTACCTGATACTTGCGGACCGCCTCGGCCTCCCTCTGGATCCCCCAGGTCATGGCTCTGGTCTGGACTCGCGGCCCCTCACCTGTCCAGTCACAGGAAAGGAAATTAAGGACTAAATCTGTCATCTAGCAGGGGCGGGACTTGTGGGACTCACGGGGGGGGGGGGGTTTAGCAGTGATAGAGGCCAGGTGGGAGGGGGGCGGAGCTTACCTGTAACAGCAGCCAGGTAGGAGGGGGGCGGGGCTTTGCTCTTGCTGTTAGCAAATCGGCAGTGAGCGATGCGGTGTGCCACGGAGGCCGTGATCCGGTTCCTCCTCCAGGTGAACCAGGCCGGGTTGGTGCTCTGTCCGCGGGTCAGGACCTCCACCTGCTCAACCACACCCCGGTCCACCTGCTGACCCAGACCCAGAGGAACCTGGTCCGGGGTGGGAGGGGCTCGGTCCGGGTCCGCACCTTCAACAGGTATTCAGATTACAGCAGTAAAAGTACTAATACTACATAGTAAAAATACTCTGTTGCAGTAAAAGTTAGTTAGTTTCATGGTGAACACGTTGATCCATTTCACAACTTCAAAAAGGAAAAAAAAGGGAAAATGTGAAAAAAAAAGTTTTCAAAATTTAGGACAAGAAACACAAAAGTTCAAAAGGTTCAGAAAAAGTTACAAAATCATCGGAGGAAAGACATGAAAAGGTCGAAGAAGACGATCAAAACGTTGATAAAAGGCTTTTATTCTGAAGTTTTGACTCACGAGGGTTAAAGAGTTCTAATGGGTTAAATACCTCCGTCGGGTCGGGGGGGCGACGGTCCGGTCCCGGTCTCAGGGGGCTGCACGCTGTTTCCGGTCTGAGGGGGGTGCAGTGTGGTCCCAGTCTGAGGGGGGTGCACGGTGGTTCTGGTCCGAGGAGGAGGTTGCACGGTGGTTCTGGTCTGAGGAGGGCGCACGGCTGCCGGTCTGGGCCTCCGGGTCCCTTTGGGTCTGGGTGGGGTGGTCTGGATGCTCGGGTGATAGCGGACCTTCGGGATGACGGGGGTCTGGGTCGTCATGTCGTCTCAACTAGACCAGGACCAGAACTGGACCAGGACCAGGACACAGAAGTTAGTTTCTTCCTTTCTGTCTATGGGTCCTTTACATTATTTAGGATGAATTCTTTATTATTATTATTATTATTATTATAAGTAATAATTATATAACATATTATTGTGTCTAAATCTATATTTGTCTTTCCATCTATGAATATTTTCATTATTTGCTTTTTGGTTAAAAAGAGAAATAAAAATGATGAAGGAATAAATAAAAGAAGTGTTGGGCTTTTATTTTGAAAACCTGCAGAAATGTGCGAGCGGAAGTTACAGACTTATTTAAAGCCTCTCTCGGTAAACAGGTCAGTTATGCTCATTACAAACTGCTGCTTAATGGAAAACATTACAAACGAATCACCAGACTCCGTTCACAAAGTGTCGGAAATTAGTAAATCCGTCACGTGCGGTCGAAACAGACGCGCCAGATCAGCTGTTTGGACATGTGACTGGTTTTTAGGATCAGTTCTTGTATTCGGCATTAATGTTATGAAAGCAGCATCACGTAATTACATAAAATTCTAACACTTTCACAGCTGACCGTCGTGGAGTACTTCCGGTAAAAAAAAAGGCATATATAGGGAAAAACCAGCACTAACCTTGAAGTTTTATGATGTGATTTGAAGGCCGAATACTTCACAGAATACTCTTATGGAGGAAGTATCTCAAAGAGTTACTGTAACTAAGGGTAAATGCAGGAAAACACGTTAGTATTAAATTGAGACTTTTTTGAATGAAGTTTGGTGTACGCGCATTAGGGCATCTTCAGAAGACATCGCGAGAGCAGCATGTTTTAATGTATCAGTTATTACTCTAATCAGACGCTGTTTATCTGTGTATAAGTACCTGGTAAAGTAGTCATATATGTTTCTGTTGTACACAGTAATTTAAATTAAAGTAGCAGAGCTTACCCGTGAAGTTAAAGTCCGTCGAGGAGAAAAGTGAAATGAAACTGACTCATTTAAATCTGACGGTGACTCATTATCGCGTGACTCTGTAGTTCAGTGTGCGCGTACATGCGTGTACATGTGTGTACATGTGTGTACATGTCCTGAACTGCACTTCGTCCCAAATATTTGTCCATTTTCGGTCAATATCCCTTCAGATTCACTTGTTTTCATTTCTACCACATATTAGTTGTATTGACGTGACACTGTCTCTTTAAATGCGTGCGCGGGCTCTCCGTGAGCACCGATGTCAGGATGGCCGAGCGGTCTAAGGCGCTGCGTTCAGGTCGCAGTCTCCCCTGGAGGCGTGGGTTCGAATCCCACTTCTGACATAACTTTTTATTTATGTATTATTATTGTTAATTTTATTTTTAATAACCGGATGTAAGAGCAGCTAGTTAGCTAACAGCATGCACGTGCGACTGTCACATTAACATTTATATATTATCCATAAAACGCTGAAAGATATCAGTTAATACGTCTGAATGAACAGGACGGCTGGCGCGCGGCAGCTGTGTGACGTTACATAACTAAATCATGTCTAAATGTTAAAATAGACTTTATCATCATTCAGCTCCAAGGAAAGGACGGAAACAGAAGACAAGTAAAGAGAGAACAGTATGAATACCTACAATTAAAAATGTGTTATTATTATTATTAGTATTAGTATTAGTATTAGTATTATTAGTATTATTTCACTAGTGCAAATATCAACAGCAGCGGGATGTATTGCAGTGAAATGAACATTATAAATATAAAGTTACATTAATGCTAACAGGGTTCAAGGTGTCCATGTAAAGGGACTAGAGTGTGTGTGTGTGTGTGTGTGTGTGTGTGTGTGTGTGTGT
>NW_023267534.1:3703-5470 GCF_013103735.1 Etheostoma cragini
GGGGGGGGGGGTATTGGGAGTTCAGCAGTCTTACATAATACTTAAACATACGTTATACATTACTGTAATACATGTTTAAATACTCACATCTAATACTTAGAGCTTTATTTCCTTCAGAAAACAACTAAGTAACTAAGCAAATGTAGTAAATGTTAGAATTCTGCACACGGCCCGTAGCCACGGCAACAGTCTCCTCCGGAGGCGCGGGTTCGAATCCCGCTCCTGGCTGAAAACACTTCGATAAAGCAAAGGTTCGGTTTGGGAAGTCACGTGTCCTGCTCTACTTAAACATCCTGCCTTCTTCTAATTACGTTGAAAAACGTCACAAAAGTCTTAAAAAGGAGACAAAAGCATCAAAAAAAGAAACAACCGATAAAAGTGACAACAAATGCGTCAAAACAACCCACAATAATTACCGGAAAAGAGACAACGACGTTAAAAAAGTAAACAAAGACACAAAACCGTTGGAGAAAAGGATCAAAAAATGTCAAATATGCTGAAAAAGAGACAAAAATGTATTAAGGGCTGCAAAAACCTTAAACAAGTCACTAAACTGTTAACAAAAACTTTAAAAAACAGCAACAAAATTGCGAAAAAAGAGACAAAAATATATAAAAAAGGCGACAACTGTATATAAAGTGTCAATAACCTTGAAAAAGGCCTAAAAAACTTCACTAACACCCGGAAATAATGGCGAAAAAGAGACAACGTTGAAAAAACATTTCACAGATACATTGACAAAGCATCAAAAGCATCAAACACGCGACATTAATGCCGCAGAAGAGACTAAAACGTAATAATGCCGCCGACATTCTTCAGTCTCGCTCCGGAGACGCGAGTTCGAATCCCGCTCAGGACACAAGTATTTACCTTCCTGTTTACAGCTGTGTGTGTGTGTCTCTCTGTGTGTGCGTGCATGTCTGTGTGTGTGTGTGTGTGTATGTGTGTCTCTCTGTGTGTGCGTGCATGTCTGTGTGTGTGTGTGTGTGTGTCTCGGTGTGTGCGTGTATGTCTGTGTGTGTGTGTGTGTGTCTCGGTGTGTGTGTGTGTTACCTCTCTAACTTAACATGAATCTGCAAATTATTTTTTATTTTAAGACGTTTTATCAACTTTTTTGCTTTAAAGTTTCTTATAGTTTTCTAAATCTGAATTTGGACAATTTTTAAAAAACGTTTGTGTAAAATATTTTTATTTTTTTGGACTTTCTGTCGCCTGTTTTTCGTAGTTTTTCCCACTTTTTACAAAACACGTTTAATAACTTTTGGGTGTGTTGTTAAACATTTTTAGTTTTTCTTACTTTTTGGGTCAAATTTTGAACTTTTTTGTCATTTTCTTACCAAGTTTTGGAAGCTTTTTCTACTTGTCTGTCCTCTGTGTCCAGACCGGGTCATGGCGGTGTCCCAGGTGTCCCCGGGTCTGTACCTCAGCGGGCTGGACCCGGCCCTGAACGCCGGCGTCCTCCACAGCCGGAGCATCACGCTGATCGTTAACGCCAGCGGCCTGGAGGACGTGTCCTACCCGCCGCTGGACGGCCTGAGTGTCCTCCACGTCCCCGTCCAGGACCGTCCCCACGCCCCCCTCGGACGGTACTTTGACCTGGTGGCTGAACGGATCAACCAGAACCAGACGGGGGGGACTCTGGTCCACTGCACCGCCGGCAGGAGCCGATCCCCCGCCCTGATCATGGCCTACCTGATGAGGTCAGTTATTATGGAAAAGATCCCAACACAACCCACCAGACTCCATGTAAATAATCACTACTTTTAG
>NW_023267535.1:0-1975 GCF_013103735.1 Etheostoma cragini
CCCCCCCCCCCCCCCCCCGGGCAGGCGAGCTAACGGGCGGCCTCCGACCCGCGTCCGGGGACGTGACCTCGCGGGTCTCTCCGAAAGAAGAAGGTAAGAGACGCTTTATTTAACTCAACAGTCTGCTTTCACCCGGGCTAACGGCTAACACAGCTAGCGTCAACGGACACGCCATGGAGACCGCACTTCCGGTCAGGACTTTCAACATAAAACGAGCTGAAAAAAGTGCTGAAGTTGTGAAACTAACATTAAACTGAAACCTTTTTATAGTTTAATTTAACTGTACATTACAAAAATGGGAAATTATCATTAAATAGCCACTAACATTTGACGTTAAGCAAAACCTTTAAGTTAATATTTTATAAAGTAGGACCAGAGGTGGAAACAAAAAGTCTGAAAAAGGGACGGACATGTCAAACTTGTCAATTTTTGACCCGGGAGGACAACACAAGTAGAATATTTCGACCCTTGATCAGGAGCCATGCTCTTATTTTGAAGGCCACATCATCCATAACATCCGGGCGGTACAGCGGCGGTCTCGCGCTAACTTGCCGCGGTAAACACAAGCCCGGAGGAGCCAGACGAGCTACGGTGGCGCCTTAATATCAAAGTTTAACGCGTTGTGGATAAAGTAGTGCCCATCACTGACCTATGTGTGTTAAACACACAGTGACAGAAGCGTAATAACCGCTGCACACGCGGAGGGATTTCATCCGTTTAGCCGGCTAGCGTGCTAACTAGCTTAGCTTAGAGAAGAGCACTGCGGCTCCGACCAACCTGCACGCGGTGAGTAGCGTCTCCTCCATCCTCCCGATGTCGAAACAACGACGTTTAATCTTAAAGTGGACGACGATTTAACAGAAATAGCATACATTTTGATTTGAAAGAGTTCCGCGAGATCAACGTCCTGTAAGCGGTTCGACGGCGCGCGCTGGCAGAATGCTATTTTAACCGGATGTGGAAGTAGTTTTTTCTCCGTGTGTAAAATAGGAAATTTCTCTCTGACTTCCCCCGGAAAACCAACAACTTAATATCAGACGGTTTCCTGTCTGCTGTTGTTGTTGTAAATGTTTCGGTGGAGCAGGTAACGGTTTTTAACGGCTGTGTTGGTTAATAACGGCTCGCGGAGGGGAGAGACGGGGGGACGTGGCACATGGCGGACTCTTTTCTGTCCGCACGGGCGCATAAAATGGCTTCTCGTCTTTCTCCGTTGTTTCTCCATCCAGATGCTATGCGGAGCCCCTGCGTCCATTATCGGACAGAAAGTGTCCGCCTAACGTACCCTAGTTTCGGACACTTTTACCCCAAACAACGCCCTGGCGGAAGAAGTACTCAAGGCACTCTGCTTGAGTAAAAGTACTTATTCCACCTCATTGGTTTTATGTTAAGAAATCTTAATGTGTAAAGTAACAAGTAAAACATTTTTATGACTTTTTGTCTTTAAAATGTTTAATATTTTGACTATTTATTTTTTAAAGTTATTAGACCTTATTAAGTATTGGGACATATTGGTGTAGACCAATGTGTGGCCCTGCGCCTTAAGATGCGTTTTGGGGCGTTCCTGCGTGATCAACGTGGTTTTGTGTGGTGGACGTGGTCTTGTGTGATGGACGTGGTCTTGTGTGATGGACGTGGTCTTGATGGACGTGGTCTTGATGGACGTGGTCTTGATGGACGTGGTCTTGATGGACGTGGTCTTGGTGAACGTGGTCTTGATGGACGTGGTCTTGATGAACGTGGTCTTGATGAACGTGGTCTTGATGGACGTGGTCTTGTGTTCCAGATGTCGCTGGTGGACCTGGGGAAGCGTCTGCTGGAGGCGGCGAGGAAAGGTCAAGACGACGAGGTCAGGAACCTGATGGCCAACGGGGCGCCGTTCACCACGGACTGGGTGAGACGCCAACTGTGTGTGTGTGTGTGTGTGTGTGTGTGTGTAAAGACGTGTCACTGTGTGTGTGTGTGTGTGTGTGTGTGT
>NW_023267536.1:0-1258 GCF_013103735.1 Etheostoma cragini
GGGGGGGGGGGGATTTAAAGTTAATAAAATAAAATGGGATCTATGTTAACTATCTCTGTGTTTCCTTTATGTGCAGATGTATGCTAACCTCATGCTAACTTCATTTATATGAGATTAGCATGAGGATAGCATGGGGATAGCATGATGATAGCATGATGTTAACATGAAGATAGCACTATGTTAACATGAGGATAGCATGATGTTAACATGAAGATAGCACTATGTTAACATGAGGATAGCATGATGTTAACATGAAGATAGCCTGATGTTAACATGAAGATAGCATTATGTTAACATGAGGATAGCATGATGTTAACATGAAGATAGCATTATGTTAACATGAGGATAGCATGATGTTAACATGAAGATAGCATGATGTTAACATGAGGATAGCATGATGTTAACATGAAGATAGCATTATGTTAACATGAGGATAGCATGATGTTAACATGAGGATAGCATGATGTTAACATGATGATAGCATGATGTTAAGATGATGATAGCATGATGTTAATATGAGGATAGCATGATGTTAACATGATGATAGCATGATGTTAGCATGATGTTAACATGAGGATAGCATGATGTTAACAGGAAGATAGCATGATGTTAACATGAAGATAGCATTATGTTAACATGAGGATAAAATGGGGATTGGATGAGGTTAGCAGAAGGATAGCATGATGTTAGCATGAGGTTAACATGAGGATAGCATGATGATAGCATGAGGTTAAAATGGGGATTGAATGAGGTTAGCATGGGGATAGCATGAGGATACTATGAAGTTACCATGGGGATAGTATGAGGTTAGCAGAAGGATAGCATGATGTTAGCATGAGGTTAGCATGATGTTAACATGAGGTTAGCATGGGGATAGCATGAGGATAGCATGAGGATCCCCATACTATCCCCATGTTAACCTCATGCTATCCTCATGCTACAATGCTATTCCCATGCTATCCTCAAGCTACCCTAATGCTATTCCCATGCTATCCTCATGCTACCTTAATGCTATCCCCATGCTATCCTCATGCTACAATGATATTCCCATGCTATCCTCATGCTAAGCTGTCCATCTTGTTTCCCATTGGTTGACCCCGACCTTCATCGCCATGGCGTCCGTCAGCGTCGCGGCGGCTTGTCTGTTGAGCTGTGACGCCATGATGTGGCAGCGCTGGCACAGCCTCTGCAGCTCCTCTTCCTCCTTCTCCTCCTCTTCCTCCTTCTCCTCCTCTTCCTCCTTCTCCTCCTCCTCCTC
>NW_023267537.1:0-1404 GCF_013103735.1 Etheostoma cragini
ACAACATTAGGTTTTTCAATCAGATTGATAGTCAAACTGGAAATGTCCCTGTGTTTCTCCATTTTCAGGGATTATGTTCCCAGTTTTGATCTCAGACGTCTAGTGACTTTATATCATATCAGAATATTATAGTACTGTTCTGTATCATAGCTACATGTATGACCTTGCAACAAAAAAACGCGGTAAATCAGTTCGGTATTAAGTGAGGTATGATGTATTAAATCCGCTGACACCTCATTGCACCTGCCAAACACGTTCCACTGAGTGGAGCTGGTGACCGATCCAAGATGGCCGCCCCACGGCTTGTCAGCGCCAGTAGGCAGTAGCGGTTGATGCGGCGTCTGCTCTTTATATGTCTATGGTCATAACTGCCTTAGAGAGGCATGACAAACTATTATCACAGGTTTCATGTTTATAGCATTTACTGTGGCAGACCAGTTGCAATTCTCCCACTGAAATGCATTGACTTTTTATAGAAAACCAATAAATGTGGATTATAGTGCCCCGTAAGGACCAAGCTTTACCAAATTTGGTACAGAGCCCAAAGAAAAAGTGTATTTGCATCTTCTGATCACAACATGTCTTACTGTACTGCTAGTTGGAACATAACTGACAAAAAAGTTATTCATTTGAAGAAGAATGTGAGAGAAATGAATGTACTCCTTCCCCTTCACAATCCAGCTCTACTAAACAGAAACAGTTCAGTAAAAGTAGTTTTAGCTCTGCTGTAAAGTGGGACTTACCTCTCCAAAGGGTTGGATGGAAATGTACTGGAACTCTGTCAATGTTCTAGTTCTGCTGTCAGTTCTCTTGTTGGGTTTGGATTTGATTTTTAAATAAAAACATTGATGGAATGGAACTAAGTGCATTTCCTTAGCTGTGTTTCTGTGTGTGCATGCATGCATGTGTATGCGAACATTGGCAACATGACAATATAAACTGTGTGTATGTGTGTGCGTGCATGCATGTGTGTGCGAACTTTGGGAACATGACAATATAAACTGTGTGTGTGTGTCTGTGTGTGTCTGTGTGTGTGTGTGTGTGTGTTTGTGTGTGTGTGTGTGTGTGTGTGTGTGTGTGTGTGTGTGTCAGTGTTTCACTCCTCGTCCTTGTTTTCACAAAGGGGATTTGGAGTGATAAAAACAGGTTTAAACTAACTGTCCCTGTTTAAGCCTGTTGGGTGCTAACTCTAGCACGAGGATAACACGGGGTAGACACCACCGATTGGTTTCATTTCTCTCTCCACTGACAGACCTCCTAATGTACAAACTACAGAGCTACGTGTTGAAATTGACTGGAATTCTCCTTTAAGGAAAAGTCCATCTGCTTCAAAAAGATGTCTTCATGCACCTCTCCATATTTCCTGACATTTGCCGTTACCATCAGATATGTCACTGTAAAAAA
>NW_023267538.1:0-150 GCF_013103735.1 Etheostoma cragini
GAAAAAGATCAACTTTCCACATCTAGTTTAAAGTAAGCTAACAGGTTTAATGTCCTTGGCCATTTAGACTGTAAACAGCATGTTGGTGGGTGCATTTTGAGGAGTCACCTGGTCGTTAATGTATGTTGAAGGAGCTCCAAATCTGACAGT
>NW_023267538.1:160-295 GCF_013103735.1 Etheostoma cragini
AGTGATTCATTATATTACAATTTTTGAGACCGGTCCTACTGAACTTCTGACGGATCAGTCAGGATGCCTGAGCGGTCCAAGGCGCTGCGTTCAGGTCGCAGTCTCTACTGGAGGCGTGGGTTCAAATCCCACTTC
>NW_023267538.1:544-705 GCF_013103735.1 Etheostoma cragini
TGCTGACTGTGTCTGTGGATTCTCTTGGAGGCAGCTTGATTGATTGATATGCCGCCTTGTTTGTACAATAACAGAGAAGTAAGGTTTTATCAAATCGGGTTGGGCAAGTAACCTTTCGGCTGACTTCTTGACAAATAAAGCAAGTAACATCACTCAAGAAA
>NW_023267538.1:986-1365 GCF_013103735.1 Etheostoma cragini
TTAGGGTAATAAGAATGACTTACCAAAGCAATCATGTATCCAGAAACACAATCTAGAATGAATTATAACACATTTTAGTCCAACTAGTAATACAACTTAAAATGGCTATTACTCTTAAGTCTTTAGATGAAGTACTGGAATTCAGTTGTCAGCAAAATAACCCGATAGATTAGCACTAACTAAAATCAATCCAATGCCCCTGCTTGAGTTGGACCAATGTCAAAGTCTCACAGTAAGCAACCTTCTTTGCTCTTGTACTCCATAGTCCCAATGTTTCTTCTGGCATCTTCTGTGTTGTGAAATAGAAGCAGTGGAAGTGGTTCTTTACACAGATTTGCCATCTTAAATACTGAATGCAGCCATTTCCACTCAACTCCAC
>NW_023267539.1:0-335 GCF_013103735.1 Etheostoma cragini
GTAAGAACACACACGATGCTCAGGCTGTAGGCTGCTATTTACTGATTGAAGATGGTGTGTGTGTTGTTGTTGTTTTTTGGGGTGGGGGGGCATTGCAGTGTAAAAATGATTGGTTTACTTACAGTTCACAAAGCTTAAGCCTTCCCAACAGTTTTCCAAGGCTGAAAAGGAAAATTAGTTGTGCATAGTCCAGGTGATAAGAGACAGTTCCACAACATTTCTCTGTGTATGTTTCCTGCAGATGTTCAGCAGCTGTTGGTGGTTGAAGAAGACGTTCCCCCTGAGCAGCAGGAGTGTAGCTCCAGTGTGGACCAGCAGGAGCCAGAGGCCCCCCC
>NW_023267539.1:440-2145 GCF_013103735.1 Etheostoma cragini
TGAAGATGATGAAGAGGAAGCTCAGTCCTCACAGCTTCATCAAAGACAAACTCAACACATGGAAACAGCCAGGAACTTACAACCAGAGACTGAAGACCAGACTGTAGACTCTTCTGATCCTGAGACTGTTGACAGTGCTGATTGGAAGGAGACCAGAAAACCTCAGTCAGCTTTAAACGTTCTGAAACGTAATTCAAGACGTAAGAAAACAGTCAGCTGCTCGGAGTGTGAGAGGACATTTTGTAACAAGACAGATTTAAAGAGACACATGGTAATTCATACAGGAGAGAAGCCTTTTAGTTGCTCTGAGTGTGGGAGGAGGTTTGGCTTCAAGATAGTCCTGGATAGACACATGGTAACTCACACAGGAGAGAGACATTTCAGCTGCTCAGTTTGTAAGAAAGATTTTACACAGAGGGGAAGTTTAACGAAACACATGAGAATCCACACAGGAGAGAAACCTTTCAGCTGCTCTGAGTGTGGTCGAGCTTTCATTGAAAACGGACACCTGAAGAAACACATGAGAACTCATTGAAGAGACGTACCTGCCAACTGCGCAGTCTGTAAGAAATCTTTTACACTGTGCGAAAACATTTAGCCAGAGTGGAAATCTGAAGAGACCTCCTGTATGATTCCTCACAAAGGAGAAAAGCCTTTCATTTGTACGTTTTGTAAGAAATATTTTACACGAAGACAACATTTACGACAGACTCAACAGATTAAATTCAATTTTATTTACATAGCGGGAGAAGTTGGAACCCTCTATAAAGACTTGTATACAATAAACCCCCAAAACTGGAACTGCAATAACAAAATGTTCATAGTGCCACATCATTGTTTTTATCTGGATTGTTATATTTTACTATTTCAATATTATATTTCTGTTTGTTTATGATTTAACTGTTGAGACCTGAGCCCTTTACTGAGAAGCAAGATTTGGTGTTAATGAAGTTTCAGGTTCAACCCAGGGTTTCTATATCAATTTTATATAATAAAAATACATTGAAATGGTTTAAATTAAGTTTTTATAGTTTTAAGTTGCTCTCACAATCACTTCCCAGGGTTGCAAATGAAATAATAGAAACTAGAACTAAAGCAACGACAGTTCATGGAAAGGACAAGTGTCATGATGGTCAGAATGAGATGGCACGAGATCAGGGTTGTTGGGGTGAAACCCAGGGCACGTGGATCTGGATTCAGGCCTCAGCTAACCTGGGTTCTGTTGACAATAAAGATCTGTTCTATTCTAAATTAACGTCAATACCGATTACTGTATGCGATGACTTCGGGGAAAACTTTTCGCCCTGTGGTCATCAAACAAAACTTTTTACTTGTTTTTTTTTAAAAAGTGACAAAAGACAAAAACAGGAAAAAGAAAGAAAGGCAAGAATACGTTGAAACAAATGACAAAACAAGGTGAAAAACTTTAAAAACTATGAAAAAAGTGACAGACTTGGAGAAAAAAACAGTACAACTAACTACAGCCTTGGAACTGAAAAAACTTTTGAAAAAAATGTTACAGTAAACATATAGCTTTTATTGTGAAGGGGAAAGCGGAAGTGGATACGTGTAGTAGGCCTACTGGCTGTGTTGTGGTTGAACACAGTGAGACGTGCAGGGCCGTCTTGGTCCCACCATTGGACCCCCCGGTTCTTTATTTTAGAGTCCAACCTGAGTCTGGGCAACATAAGATCTCCATCTGATA
>NW_023267540.1:0-214 GCF_013103735.1 Etheostoma cragini
AGGTTAGTAACTAGGTTAGTAACTAGGTTAGTAACTAGGTTAGTAACCAGGTTAGTAACAAGCATTTCTGGGACATGGTTGCACATAAATGGAAAGATAGAAAGATAGAGGAGAGAGGAGCTCAGTCCCCGGCTCGCTAAAACTATTACAGCATAACTAAGAGAGACAAGGTAAAGAGAGGAGCCTGGTCGGGCTAGAACTCTCCCCAACCGGA
>NW_023267540.1:323-1300 GCF_013103735.1 Etheostoma cragini
ACTCTCCCCAACCGGATCACATCAGGCTAGAACTCTCCCCAACCGGAACACATCAGGCTAGAACTCTCCCCAACCGGATCACATCAGGCTAGACCTCTCCCCAACCGGATCCCATCGGGCTAGAACTCTCCCCAACCGGATCACATCAGGCTAGAACTCTCCCAAATCAGATCACATCAGGCTAGAACTCTCCCTAACCGGATCGGGCTGTATGCCAAGTCTCCCTTTAGTTTTATTATATTCTTGATTATACGATAGATAACCAGCCTGTAAGAGATACGATCAGCCTGTAAGAGATATGATCTGCCTGTAAGAGATATTATCAGCCTGTAAGATATATAATCAGCCTGTAAGAGATATAATTAGCCTGTAAGAGATATAATTAGCCTGTAAGAGATATAATCAGCCTGTAAGAGATATAATTAGCCTGTAAAAGATATAATCAGCCTGTAAGAGATATAATCAGCCTGTAAGATATATAATCAGCCTTTAAGAGATATAATCAGCCTTTAAAATATATAATCAGCCTGTAAAATATATAATCAGCCTGTAAGAGATATAATTAGCCTGTAAGAGATATAATTAGCCTGTAAGAGATATAATCAGCCTGTAAGGGATATAATCAGCCTGTCAGGGTTAAGCGAGGTTCCCATCCAGTTTCCAGACAGCTGCCGTGCTAAACTGGGAGGTTGGTAACCCGAGGCGACAGGCGACCCCCCCTGGTCTAAATATAACGGACTCCCGGCACACAGCGGACCATGTGCTCCGAGCTGCAGGGAAGCACACGGATGGACTCTCGGCGGCAGATCTGCACCAGTGAGACCAGTTTAAAGGGCAACTGTTATATAACCGGAACCTAACCATTATATATATGTTGCTTTCTTGTAAACTGGACGGTTTTCAATAGCGAGTTTCAAATTGTTTCGCCGCTTGGTCTGTGTGTGTCTGTGTGTTTGTGTGTGTGTGTGTGTGTGTGT
>NW_023267540.1:1544-2937 GCF_013103735.1 Etheostoma cragini
GTTAGGGTAAGGGGTATGGGTTAAGTTTAGGGTAAGGGGGTATGGGTTAAGGTTAGGGTAAGGGGTATGGGTTAAGGTTAGGGTAAGGGGTATGGGTTAAGGTTAGGGTAAGGAGTATGGGTTAAGGTTCGGGTAAGGGGTAAGGTTAGTGTAAGGGGTATGGGTTAAGGTTTGGATAAAGGGTATGGGTTAAGGTTTGGGTAAGGGTTAGGGTTAGGTTAGGGTGAAAACGCACCACCCTGGATGGGCGCTGCAAGGGGCATTGGCACAAGGGGACCACTGGGGACCACTTGAAAAACCTCCTTAAAAAACCTGGGTCGGTTCTATACGTGTAAGGGCTAAGGTTAAGGTAAAAGTTAAGGTGAGGGTTAGGGTACGGGTTAAGGGTTAGGGCTAGGGAATGCAACATGTCAATGATCGGTCCCCACAAAGACAGTGAGACGCGTGTGTTTGTGTGTGTGTGTGTGTGTGTGAAGGGTAAAAGAGGTTTCCAGGTTTCACTGGGTCATGGTTAAACTGTTTTAAATATAACCTGATATGTCCAGAATAAGACACACACAGGAGCGTGTTTACACCGTCAGCTGTTGGAGGTATGGCTGTTTTTATCTACATGTCTACGTGTATGTAAACTCCCGCTGTGCCTTGGGTTAACTATACCCACCAAGTCTTCCCAGAAACCGTTTCGTGGAGCAGGGGTTGGGGGGTGGTGAATGTATTTTCAGCCCGGTGTTGTAGGAGTGTCAACATGTCCCCCCCTGTCTCACCAACATGTCCTTACAGCTCCTCATGTGTAGTTTATCTTGGGATCCTGTAGCAACAAACGCTAAAGGAGACAACCAAGCGTGTTATATGACGCTAAAGGAGACAACCAAGCGTGTTATATGACGCTAAAGGAGACAACCAAGCGTGTTATATGACGCTAAAGGAGACAACCAAGCGTGTTATATGACGCTAAAGGAGACAACCAAGCATGTTATATGACGCTAAAGGAGACAACCAAGCGTGTTATATGACGCTAAAGGAGACAACCAAGTGTGTTATATGACGCTAAAGGAGACAACCAAGCGTGTTATATGACGCTAAAGGAGACGACCAAGCGTGTTATATGACGCTAAAGGAGACAACCAAGCGTGTTATATGTGAAGCTAAAGTTCTCCTTAATAATGTCGAAGACAGCAGACCAAGCTTCCGTATTTTACAAGACAGGAGTGATAATTTGTTGGACTTGTAGGCCGCCATTTTCCCCTCGACGGAGTTTGGTTCTCGGTGAAAGTAGGTCGACCGCAGAAGAAGCTCCTCACTCTGGTTCAGTCTGCAGCATGGGACACACAAACACACACACACACAGACATACACACACACACACACACAGACATACACACACACACACACA
>NW_023267541.1:0-1332 GCF_013103735.1 Etheostoma cragini
CAGTATAGTATGTCAGAAAAAGTCATAGTACAGTATGTCATAAAAAGTAATCTTATAGATTGTCAATAAAAGTAATGTAAACTCATAGTATAGTATGTCGAAAAAGTCATAGTGTAGTATGTCTAAAAGTCATAAAAAGTCATAGTATATATGTCGAAAAAGTCATAGTATAGTATGTCGAAAAATGTCACAGTATAGCACGTCGAAAAAAGTCATAAAAAGTCATGGTATAGCATGTCGAAAAAAGTAATAAAAGTCATGGCATTTCATGTCAAAAAAAGACAGTATAGTATGTCATAAAAAGTCATAGTACAGTATGTCATAAAAAGTCATCGTATAGCTTGTCGTAAAAAGTCATAAAAAGTCATAGTATAGTATGTCGAAAAAGTTATAGTGTAGTATGTCAAAACAAGTCATAGTATAGCATGTTGAAAAAAGTCATAATATATATGTCGAAAAAGTTATAGTATAGTATTTCGAAAAAAAGTCATAGTATAGCATGTCGAAAAAAATCGTAAAAAGTCATAGTATAGCATGTTGAAAAAAGTCATAAAAAGTCATAGTATAGCATGTCAAAAAAGTCATAGTATAGTATGTCGAAAAAAGTCATAGTATAGCATGTCGAAAAAAGTCATAAAAAGTCATAGTATAGCATGTCGAAAAATCATAGTATAGTATGTCGAAAAAAGTCATAGTATAGCATGTCGAAAAAAGTAATAAAAAGTCATGTCATTTTATGTCAAAAAAAGACACAGTATAGTATGTCATAAAAAGTCATAGTACAGTATGTCATAAAAAGTAATTGTATAGCTTGTCGAAAAAAATAATGTAAACTCATAGTATAGTATGTCGAAAAAAGTCATAGTATAGCATGTCGAAAAAAGTCATAAAAAGTCATAGTATAGCATGTCAAAAAAAGTCATAAAAAGCCATAGTATAGCATGTCGAAAAAAGTCATAAAAAGTCATAGTATAGCATGTTGAAAAAAGTAATAAAAAGTCATGGCATTTTATGTCAAAAACAGACAGTATAGTATGTCATAAAAAGTCATTGTACAGTATGTCATAAAAGTCATATAGTATGTCGAAAAACGTCATAAAAAGTCACAGTATGGCATGTCGATCAAAGTTATAGTATTCGATGTCGAAAAAAGTCCTAGTATAATATGTCAAAAAAAGTCATAAAAAGTCATAGTATAGTATGTGGAAAAAAGTCATACTATAGTATGTCGAAAAAAGCCATAGTATAGTATGTCAAAAAAAGTCATAAAAAGTCATAGTATAGTAAGTCAAAAAAAGTCATAAAACGTCATAGTATAGTATCTAAAAAAAA
>NW_023267542.1:0-3449 GCF_013103735.1 Etheostoma cragini
GTGTGCTGACTGTTTGGATTAACAAAGGTTGTAACATTTCTTCTGTTTGAATCTTGTTCAAATATGTTTTGGAGTATATCAAATGTAAAGAGTAGGATAAATTACTGAAATTAAATTTAGCTGGAACAAGTTCATGATATGTGCCGTCAAACAGCAGAAACATTTGATTAACCGCAATTGCATTGTCCTTAGGCTTGAGTTTGCCGGTTGGTGGCACAAATGAAAGACATGATGCTGAGCTGCAGAGGAGAATGATTAGAGGTAAGGACGTTAGTGACAGAATCTTTTAAGAGCAACTTACAGACGCTAACGGAATTTATTTTGTACTACAGCTGTGTCTCCCAATCATATCTCCATGAAGAGGGCCTTTGCACTTCTCCAGTCAATGGAGTCCGAGTTGATCCAAGCCGCTAAAGAAGGTGAGCAGGTTCTATGAAACCCTATTGAGAAAATGCTGTAATTGTGTTTACGGCTGAGCTTCTTTGTGGCACAATGTAGAAAATTAAGGTTATGTTGTCTGGCTTTTGGATTAGCGATTCCTACCCATGTTTAATTTATGCTATATTGACCATACTTTGTGGGTATACAGGTGGCTTCTCAAATTATTCAGATATTTAAAGAATACAACAATTATTGATTACGGACCTCGGCCTATAGCCACCTCATTCACAGTGTGTTGTATATTGAAAGTGTCCAACAGTACAAGAAAAGTAACTTAACATTTAACTGTTTTTATATTGTGTGGCAATTTGCTCTCAAAAGCAACACAACAGCTAAGGTAGCTCTGTAGAGATCGTGGAATTTCCCAAACCAAGTAAATGCAGCACATGAACACACTGCTGTGCTATCTTAATCTCAATATATTCTGTAATGTTATAAACAAACTTCACTGGCCTAATTACCAATGAAGTCTCTTGGGGCGATTTAAATCTTAAAAGGAAGTCTTAATAATTTCCTTTTTTAATAAACAAAGAAGCCTTAGTGGTAAATTCTTTAAATTATAAACGTCAAGGGTAGTTGGAACTTAACGATTTCAACATGTTTTTCAGCACAACCGGAAACCAATGAAGTGGAAGCTGAGGCAGCTATTCAAAAACTGGCATATGTTCAATTGCCCCTGAACGGACCCGAACGGCTCAAAACCTGCCTGACGCTGGGCGACCAGCCCGCCAACCAGACGTCCGCCAACCTGACGTCCGTTACCTTGTCAACCTGATGTGCCTTTGACATGTTTCTGCATGTACCTACTTGTATCTGTGGTTATATTAAACTGAACTGATTTTACCATACTTCTCTAAATTCTAAGCTATGAAGGATTTAATCTCCTAGGAAGCACACTGGTTTCCCTTTGCCATTACTGTAAGCATGCCTCTGAACTAAAACCATTGCACAAAAAGGTGATCACTTTGGCATCAGCACTGTTGCTTTTGAGATTAACTAAAGTTGGCATGGCAAGTTACCACTAGTAGGCTTGAGTCTATCAGTTTAAAACTTGTTTTCACATAGCGTTGGTCAAATTTGACTTATGTTAAATTTCTTTATCAGAAATTAGATCTATTAACCAAAAATAACATGGGTGATTATAAATTATGTTCTTTGCAAGTAAAAATTACAGATTTCAATGAATTTTAGGGTTTTAAATAGTATTTGGTTTTCCTAGGTACATTTTGACCTGGTTGTTCAATGGAGCACTATGGTGCTTTACAGCAGATGAGCACATGTAAAGACCCACTAATACTCCCGCACACAAACTCGCAATCATACAAACCGCAGCTGCAAACTAACTCATGTAATGGAAACATTGTGCTTTCCAACACATGGGAATGCACACAGTCCCAGAGACCTGAAAAAGATCATATGGTGCACTCCAGCAGAAATGTGTGCACAAACACCTGGGGCAATGGTCATTTTTGCGAGTATTGCAGCCCAAAATGCCTGAGCTTTTGTCTTGCGATTAAAGTTACAATGTCTTGTATTGCAATAGCTTTGTTTAATGTTTAAAAATAAGGAAACTTGAGGAAAATTACTCTAGGCTAAGTCTAAGTTTTCCTAGTAACTTTACCAAAAAGGCTCGGGTTGCTGTAAATGTTATAATATGAAAATGAATGGAGGATTTAAGATAGTTTATGAATGAATCAAATTTTAACGTGTCAGTGGCTTGTTGATTTTACATAGTTACTTCCTCACCTGGCCTCGGACACATTCCTGTGGTTTGATAAAGTATTTGTTAGCCTTTAACGTATCATTGCACTTACAATAATGAGAGTAGCTGTTCTCAATTTAGGTCATTCTGTTTGTCTAATCTCCAGTTTTTCCTGCATTCACCATGTGTGTCACATACTGAGACAAAGTCTGGCACGCGGGACAGCTGGAATTAGTTGAAGTTGCAGAAGACACCGGTTATTGGCAAATTTACGGAAAAGTTGCAGTGATTGGTCAAAATTGGCGGTCGCACCAAAGTCATGGTGATTGGTTGAATTTGTGTGAATTGTACAATCACGAAATGCTAGAGGGACTGATACACGTACAGTTGTGTTCAGAATTATAGCAGTGTTTAAAGAAGTGAATAATGCTCAAAATCATCCTTAGAATGGCTTTTAATTCCATAATATCAATGCATTGGAAATGCTGCACATTCAATTCCAAATCAATTCCAAACACTTACTGTACTGTAAGGGTGAAAAGTGTCTCAAGGGTTTGCTTTATCACTGCACCAATATTTAGCTGCATAACCATTATTTCTGAGAACAGCTTCACATCTGTGTTGCATGGAGTCAGCCAACGTCTGAACCAAGTTCTAGACTGCCACTTTTAATTTGTGTGCATTCCCTCCGAGAAATGCCTGTGACTAACCTATTTATGGGGAGTTTACTCCCTGGAGTCCTTATGTTTCCTTTTTGCCCATTGTGCATCACAGCCTACCAAGAGCCTGGGTTTGACCGAGGTTTGTTAAATAATAAAAGGGGAGTTTTTCCTCACCACTGTGCTTGGTTTTACTGTCGCACCATGCTTCATCTTTGGGGAATTATTGTGACTTTACAATTATAGAGTGTGGTCTAGACCTACTCTATCTGTAAAGTGTGTCAAGATAACTGTTGTTATGATTTGATACTTTAAATAAAGTTGAATTGAATTGAGGGCTAGGCAGAAGGACGTCCAGACTTATGATGTGAACTGAGCCCGGTTGGAGACGATATCCAGGGGGATACTGTAGAGGCGGAAGACATGGTGGACCAGCAGGTGGGCAGTTTCCATGGATGCGGGCAGCTTGGTCAGGGGGATGAAATTCGAAAGACTTGGGAGAACCGGTCTGTGACAGTGAGTATGACCATCTGGCCGTGGGAGTTGGTCAAGCAGGTGACAATGTCAGATCATTTAAATTCCAGGCATTAGTGTTTTGCAACGGTTTCTTTTAATCTTGGTTAAATGTTTTGTACATATATTGTTTT
>NW_023267543.1:0-1071 GCF_013103735.1 Etheostoma cragini
AGAGAGATAGATAGTACACAGAGAGGGAGTACACAGAAAGATAGATAGTACACAGAGAGATAGATAGTACACAGAGAGATAGATAGTACACAGAGAGGGAGTACACAGAAAGATAGATAGTACACAGAAAGATATAGTACAGAGAGAGAGTACGCAGAGAGAAAGATAGTACTCAGAGAGATATAGTACACAGAGAGATATAGTACACAGAAAGATAGTACTCAGAGAGATATAGTACACAGAGAGAAATAGTACACAGAAAGATAGTACTCAGAGAGATATAGTACACAGAGATATACTACACAGAGAGATATAGTACACAGAGATATACTACACAGAGAGATATAGTACACAGAGAGATATAGTACTTAGAGAGATATAGTACACAGAAAGATAGTACTCAGAGAGATATAGTACACAGAAAGATAGTACTTAGAGAGATATAGTACACAGAAAGATAGTACTCAGAGAGATATAGTACACAGAAAGATAGTACTCAGAGAGATATAGTACACAGAGACTACCCCTCTCGGCTACTTCACGTAGACCTAATAGCCACCTACTGTTTTGGGGCCATTTTAGGACTTTTTCATAGGACAGCCTGCAGAAAGGGACAGAAAGGGGGACAGCAGGGGACGCAGGACAGAACCGAACCTGCAACCTCCTGCTTCCATCTTAGACTGATGGTCCTGCAGTGGAGCCATTAATCAAAGTCAGACCCTGTCCCGGTACTCGCTCCCTGAACTCCCTATCTGGGGAAACACCTGGTCTGGGACTGTCCCTCTTCCCCGTATCACAGCTACTTGGACTGAACCAGACCATGACCAGACCATGGATCAGGTTCCCAGGTGCTCTCTAAAATGTAAGAAAGTGGTGAACATGTGGATCAGAGTACCCCAAAAAGTCCTCAGATGTCTCGTTTTGGGTTTACTGTCTCAGAGGAGAGAAGACACGAGAAGATGTTCACTTTTAACACTTTCTGTGTGTGTGTGCGTGTGTGTGTGTGTGTGTGTGTCTGTCGGTGTCTGTGTGTGTCTGTGTGTTTGTGTGGAGACGCTGCTCTGTGTGTGT
>NW_023267544.1:0-1476 GCF_013103735.1 Etheostoma cragini
AAAAAATCATGAAAACATCATAGTATAGTATGTCGGAAAAAAAAGTCATGAAAAAGTCATAGTATAGTATGTCGAAGATTATCATGATAACGTCATAGTATAGTATGTCGGGAAAAAAAGTCATGAAAAAGTCATAGTATAGTATGTTGAAAAAAAGTCATAGTATAGTATGGCGAAAAAAGTCATAATTTAGTATGGCGAAAAAAGTCATGAAAAAGTCATAGTATAGTATGTTGAAAAAAAGTAATAGTATAGTATGGCAAAATAAGTCATGAAAAAGTCATAGTATAGTATGTCAAAAAAAAAAGTCATGAAAAAGTCATAGTATAGTATGGCGAAAAAAGGTCATAGTATAGTATGTCGCAAAAAGTCATAGTATAGTATATCAAAGAAAGTCATGAAAACAACATAGTATAGTATGTCGAAAAAAAAGTCATAGTATGGCGAAAAAAAGTCATAGTATAGTATGGCGAAAAAAGTCAGTATAGTATGGCGAAAAAAGTCATGAAAAAGTCATAGTATAGTATATGGAAGAAAATCATGAAAACAACATAGTATAGTATGACGGAAAGAAAATTCATAGTATGGCAAAAAAGTCATAGTATAGTATATGAAAGAAAATCATGAAAACAACATAGTATAGTATGTCGGAAAGAAAAGTCATAGTATAGTATGTCGAAAAAAGTCAGTATAGTATGGTGAAAAAAGTCATGAAAAAGTCATAGTATAGTATGTTGAAAAAAAAAGTCATAGTTTAGTATGGCGAAAAAAAGTCATAGTATAGTATGGAGAAAAAAAGTCATAGTATAGTATATCAAAGAAAGTCATGAAAACAACATAGTATAGTATGTCGAAAAAAAAGTCATAGTGTGGCGGAAAAAAGTCATAGTATAGTATGGCGAAAAAAGTCAGTATAGTATGGCGAAAAAAGTCATGAAAAAGTCATAGTATAGTATATGAAAGAAAATCATGAAAACAACATAGTATAGTATGACGGAAAGAAAATTCATAGTATGGCAAAAAAAAAGTCATAGTATAGTATGGCGGAAAAAAAAGTCATAGTATAGTATATAAAAGAAAATCATGAAAACAACATAGTATAGTATGTCGGAAAGAAAAGTCATAGTATAGTATGTCGAAAAAAGACAGTATAGTATGGTGAAAAAAGTCATGAAAAAGTCATAGTATGGTATGTCGAAAAAAAAAGTCATAGTTTAGTATGGCGAAAAAAAGTCATAGTATAGTATGGCGAAAAAAAGTCATAGTATAGTATGGCGAAAAAAGTCATGAAAAAGTCATAGGATATATGTCCAAAAAATTCATAGTATAGTATGGCGAAAAAAGTCATAGTATAGTATGGCAAAAAAAAGTCATGAAAAAGTCATAATATAGTATGTAAAAAAAAAGTCATAGTACAGTATTTCATATAAAGTCAGAATAGTATGTCATAAAAAGTCATAGAATAGTATTTCGAAA
>NW_023267545.1:0-1398 GCF_013103735.1 Etheostoma cragini
GTCCCGTTTCTGGCCCGTTTCCGGCCTGTTTCCGTCCCGTTTCTGGCCCGTTTCTGGCGCGTTTCCGGCCCGTTTCCGGCCCGTTTCTGGCCCGTTTCCGGCCCGTTTCTGGCCCGTTTATGGCCCGTTTCTGGCCCGTTTCCGGCCCGTTTCTGGCCCGTTTCCGGCCCGTTTCTGGCCCGTTTCCGGCCCGTTTCCGTCCCGTTTCTGGCGCGTTTCTGGCGCGTTTGCGGCCCGTTTGCGGCCCGTTTCTGGCCCGTTTCTGTCCCGGAGACCAGCTTGAGTCCTCCGTATTCCCCAGGATTAAACATGTAATGAAATACAGAGAGAAAGGGTTAATAGAGAGACAGAGACGGACGTTAACGGGTCAATGAGTCACGTCGGTATCATTTACACCTTTAACCCTCCTGGTGTCCTAGGGTCACATTTGGCCCATTTACAAAAGTTTCTATATCAGAAATTCTGGTTTCTTTCAACCAAATTGTAAAAATAAATAACGTGGATGGTTCCAAACGGCGCTCCTCACACGTTAAATAACTGATCAGATTACGGTTTCCAGTGAATTTGGGTTTTTTATTTAATTTTATAGAATTTTAACAAAAACAAAGATTTAACAACAGTGAAAAAAGTGACAAAAATGTAAAAAAAAGAAACGCAGAAATAATCAACAAAGACAACGTAAATAGTGAAAAAGAACTTTGGGAAAAGTTAGAAAACGTCAAAAAGTGACAAAAAATGTCGGAGAAAGCTTCAAAAACTTCACAACAACAACAACGTTAAAAGACAAATATATCGGTCAGGCTCTACTAATCAGAATGAGAATCAGCTTTATTTGCCAGGTACGAGGACACATACGAGGAATTGTGCTTTGGATCATCATTACTCACATTGTGCTTACACATAAAACAACCAAAACAAACTATACACACACTAATATATACACACTAATATATACACACTCTAAACAAACATTATAGAGGCATGAGTGCAATGAAAAGTTCAATAAAAATTATTTAAATGTGGAAAATTTTTTCTATATACATTTATCAGAATCATTTATACTTACAATTACATGAGTGTGTCTATGTGTGCGTGTTTGTGTGTGTGTATGTGCATGTGTGCGTCTCAGTGTGGCTGTGTGTGTGTGCGTGCGTGCATGCGTGGGTGCATTTGTCTCAAGGTGTGTGTGTGTGTATGTATGTATGCATGCATGAATGCATTTATGTGTGCATATGTGTGTGTCTGTGTGTATGTGTGTGTATATGTGTCTGTGTGTCTGTGTGTGTCTGTGTGTGTCTGTGTGTGTCTGTGTGTGTCTGTGTGTGTGTATTTTCTCCAGAAATCCCCCAGAACTTCTCCTCTTTGGCCAACGCACACATCTTTACAGCTCCGGAGACC
>NW_023267546.1:0-1190 GCF_013103735.1 Etheostoma cragini
ACATACGGAGCGTTGTGTCTGGTTATAGCATACGGAGCGTTGTGTCTGGTTATAACTGTTACCAGATCTTATAGATCATGTCATCACGCTGTTCTGTCAGAGCTTGTTTCCTCTCCTGAAGCAGCTGCTGACCCGAGACCGGCTGCTGGTCCTCATCGCTGCTGCAGACAATCCTGCAACAAAGATCCAGCTGTTACAGCTGCTCCCCCACTTCTGTAACCTGGACTACCACCCACCTGAAGCGGTCTATAACCTGGACTACCACCCATCTGAAGCATTCTATAACCTGGACTATCACCCACATGTAGCATTCTATAACCTGGACTATCACCCACCTGAGGCGGTCTATAAGCTGGCGGACGCGGCTCCTCCTCCAGCGGCCCAGGCAGTCCTCCCAGTGCAGACGGAGGAGAGACTCCTGCTGCAGGTTCTCTTCCTGGAGGAGCAGCAGCAGACGAGCCACGCTGCGACGGTTTGCCAGCAGAGACTGGTTCAACATCTGAGACACAGACAGAGAACATCTAAGACAGAGACCAAAAACATCTGAGACACAGACAGAGAACATCTGAGACAGAGAACATCTGAGACACAGACAGAGAACATCTGAGACAGAGAACATCTGAGACAGAGAAAATCTGAGACAGAAAACATCTGAGGCAGAGAACATCTGAGGCAGAGAACATCTGAGACAGAGAACATCTAAGACAGAAAACATCCGAGACAGAGAACATCTGAGACAGAAAACATCCGAGACAGAGAACATCTGAGACACAGACAGAGAACATCTGAGACAGAGAACATCTGAGACAGAGAACATCTGAGACAGAAAACATCTGAGACAGAAAACATCTGAGACAGAGAACATCTGAGACAGAGAACATCTGAGACACAGACAGAGAACATCTAAGACAGAGACCAAAAACATCTGAGACACAGACAGAGAACATCTGAGACAGAGAACATCTGAGACACAGACAGAGAACATCTGAGACAGAGAACATCTGAGACAGAGAAAATCTGAGACAGAAAACATCTGAGACAGAGAACATCTGAGGCAGAGAACATCTGAGACGCAGACAGAGAACATCTGAGACAGAGAACATCTGAGACACAGACAGAGAACATCTGAGACAGAGAAAATCTGAGACAGAAAACATCTGAGGCAGAGAACATCTGAGGCAGAGAACATC
>NW_023267547.1:0-9098 GCF_013103735.1 Etheostoma cragini
TTGCTTAGCAACACGTTCCAACCAGATGGACACCTCTGGACATGATGAATACTTTATGTTTAAGTTGACATGTAACTAAATATTTTATTTAACTGCTACTTTATACACTATATACACTACTTTATACACTATATACACTACTTTATACACTATATACACTACTTTATACACTATATACACTGCGTTATACACTATATACACTACGTTATACACTATATACACTACTTTATACACTATATACACTACTTTATACACTATATACACTACTTTATACACTATATACACTACTTTATACACTATATACACTACTTTATACACTATATACACTACTTTATACACTATATACACTACTTTATACACTATATACACTACTTTATACACTATATACACTACTTTATACACTATATACACTACGTTATACACTATATACACTACTTTATACACTATATACACTACTTTATACACTATATGCACTACGTTATACACTATATACACTACTTTATACACTATATACACTACTTTATACACTATATACACTAAGTTATACACTATATACACTACTTTGTACACTATATACACTACTTTATACACTATATACACTACTTTATACACTTTATACACTACTTTATACACTATATACACTACTTTATACACTTTATACACTACATACACTACTTTATACACTTTATACACTACTTTATACACTATATACACTACTTTATACACTTTATACACTACTTTATACACTATATACACTATAAACACTACTTTACATGCTATGTACACTACTTTATACACTATATTCACTACTTTTGAATTCAACATTTCATTTTGTGATTAATCGGGGAAATTATGCGATTAAAAATTGTAATCACTGCCCAGCTCTAATATATATATATATATATATATATATATAAATATATATAGATTAGATTCAACTTTATTGTCATCACACATGTACAGGTACAATGCAACGAAATACAGTTTAGAGAGTTTAGAGAGCCTCCGAGCCGCAGCTAGTGAAAGCGCCGCCACATGCACTCTATATGCATATATATATATATATATATATATATATATATATATATATATATATATATATATGTGTGTGTATGTTCCGTCCTCAGAAGGTTAATTATCGATATAAGTAATTTATAATAACTTTATTGCATTTATTAAAAACTTTATTGTCCACAAATGTGAAGATTCTTCTTCTTCACCATAAACATTACAAACCATAGACATTTCATCACAAATATGAAAATACATTTCATAAAGTACATTTCATAAAAAGTCAGTGTTCAAGGGTTACATTTACAATAGTTAATAATGGATGAATAAAAATTAAAATGGCTGCTGTTAATAAAACCTTTAATATTTTATGTATTTTTCAATTATTATTTGGGGCATTTTTGTCCTTTATTTTGACAGGACAGCTAGAGATATAAAAGGGAAGGAGGGGCGGAGGACATACAACAAAGGTCTGCATGTCGGAGTCGAACCTGCGCCCGCTGCGTTGAGGAGTAGCCCTCTACAACATCTCATTATCACCTCTACAACATCTCTGTATCACCTCTACAACATCTCTTTATCACCTCTATATCTCTATATCACCTCTATAACATCTCTTTATCACCTCTACAACATCTCTTTATCACCTCTATATCTCTATATCACCTCTATAACATCTCTTTATCACCTCTGTAACATCGCTATAACATCTCTATAACATCTCTATATCACCTCTACAACATCTCTTTATCACCTCTATATCTCTATATCACCTCTACAACATCTCTGTATCACCTCTACAACATCTCTGTATCACCTCTACAACATCTCTGTATCACCTCTACAACATCTCTTTATCACCTCTATATCTCTATATCACCTCTATAACATCTCTTTATCACCTCTACAACATCTCTTTATCACCTCTGTAACATCTCTATAACATCTCTATATCTCTATATCACCTCTATAACATCTCTGTATCACCTCTACAACATCTCTTTATCACCTCTATATCTCTATATCACCTCTATAACATATCTTTATCACCTCTACAACATCTCTTTATCACCTCTGTAACATCTCTATAACATCTCTATAACATCTCTATATCTCTATATCACCTCTATAACATCTCTGTATCACCTCTACAACATCTCTTTATCACCTCTATATCTCTATATCACCTCTATAACATCTCTATATCATCTCTATATCTCTATATTACCTCTATAACATCTCTTCATCATCTCTATATCACCTCTATAACATCTCTTTATCACCTCTATATCTTTATATCATCTCTATAACATCTCTATATCTCTTCATCACCTCTATAACATCTCTATATCATCTCTATATCACCTCTATAACATCTCTTTATCACCTCTGTAACATCTCTATAACATCTCTATATCATCACTATATCTCTATATCACCTCTATAACATCCCTTTATCACCTCTACAACATCTCTTTATCACCTCTATATCTTCATATCATCTCTACAACATCTCTATTTCTCTATATCACCTCTATAACATCTCTTCATCATCTCTATATCACCTCTTTAACATCTCTTTATCACCTCCGTAGAATCTCTATAACATCTCTATATCATCTATATCTCTTTATCACCTCTATAACATCTCTATATCTCTATATCACCTCTATAACATCTCTTTATCATCTCAATAACATCTTTTATAACATCTATATACCTCTATAACATCACTGTATCATCTCTATAACATCTCTATATCCTTATATCATCTCTATAACATCTCTATATCATCTCTATATCTCTATATCATCTCTATAACATCTCTATTACACCTCTATATCTCTATAACATCTTAATAACATCTCTATATATCTTTAACATATCTATATCAACTCTATAACATCTCTATATCATCTCTATAACATCTCTATATCATCTCTATATCTCTATATCATCTCTATAACATCTGTATAACATCTCTATATATGGGCGCCCGCTCTACCAGCTGAACCCCCGAACGCCCTAAAATATCATTTTTTTAACCCTTGTGTTGTTCTAGTTTCGCAGTGTTTTATGTCAGAAATATGGATTTCTTTCAACCAAATTACCCAAAAATAAACTGTGACATCTCCCCATCTGAGATCTACTCAACCTCTGGTTTTAGCTATTAGTCAAAATAATTCATAATTTCAGCTTTTTTAACTGAAAACGTATGTATATTTTGATATAAATGAGGTTTGTTGACCAAGAACAAGTTTAAATCTGTTATTAAACCAGCTCAGGTTTTAAGAAAAGCGCTAAAGGTTCAAGAAATTAGAAATAAACCAGAAAAAGCGACAAAAACATTGAAAAAGCACAGAAAAATTACATTTTGACCTGGAAGGACACGTTGACGTTAACGGGAAGACAACCCAGGGGTTGCGGAAACGATTCGGGTCTGCAGTAAAAACACAATCTTACTTTGGGTCTGGGGGGTCATTACTGAAGCTTGGAGGATCTTTAGACCTTCACAGACAGTTGGGTCCTGGAGAACCTGGTCTGTCGTGGTCCTCCAGATCACTCTTCTTCTGGGCTCCAGCCAACGTGGCAGCTGACCCTTTAACACTGAAGAACAGAGAAAGAAAAACACAGAGACATTTTAGTCTCACTGACGTCAAACTTACGTCTGATGGATCGCAGACCTCCATCTTCTTCTCAACTTAACCTAACCAGACTAGGACCAGGACTTTAAGTTAACCACGTGTTTTATAAGGGGGGAGGCAAAACCAGGCGGATAAACCACCTTTATCCTCTGAGGATTTTTTTTTGGGGGGGGGCAGATAAACCACCTATTTCCTTAGAGGGTTTGGAGGACTGTTTGAGTCTAAATTACCTGAAAACAAAAAATGGGCTCATCAGCCCGAACAGACTCAAACCCTTCACTTACTTCAGAATCTCCAGTCCACAGTTTGGACTCTCCATAAGGTCCCACAGCAGCTTAACTCCTGGACCCAGCAGCCTGTAGTTGTGGCTCAGGTCCAGCTCTCTCAGATGGGAGGGGTTGGACTTCAGTGCTGTGGCCAGAGCAGCACAGCCGTCATCTGTGATCTTACAGTCCTTCAACCTGCAAAGAAGAAGCTTTTTTTAAACCATCACTGTAGGAATTGGGGATCGGGATGCACAATAATCCATGTTGGACTGCAGGGAGCCAGGTTTCATTTAGCCAGAGATTAATTGTTCTGGGAGATGTTCAATCCTCAGTGGGATGGATCAGCACACAAGAAGCTGGGTCAAGACATTTGAATGATAACCAGATAGATTATTTAAGGAGGTTGAAAGAATGAAGGGGGGGCGTCAATCCAGGAGAGGGCTTGTGCGCTGGTTAGGGGAGCAGCGTTTAAAAAAATCTTTTTCCAGATTGGATGTAAACTAGAACATGGGGGGTGGGGGGCTCCTAAGAAGCTTTGTTTTGGGGACAGATGTGTAGGATGGCCTCATGGTGTTGGCATTTAAACATATGTTTATTTGGTTTATAGAGTGTCAGTTTTGTTGTTATGCTGTTGTATGGTCTCGAGTATTGGAGTTGATTCTGTACCTCAGAGTCTCCAGTCTGAAATGAGGACTCTTCACAACAGCACACAGCCGCTCCACTCCTGAATCCTTCACTTTGTTAAAGCTCAGCTCCAGCTCTCTCAGATGGGAAGGGTTGGACTTCAGAGCTGAGGCCAGAGAAAGACAACTTCCTTCCGTAAGAAGACAGCAGATCAACCTGCAGAGGAGGACTTTTTTAATGGTAAAGTTTTTCTGCCAAACACATGGATCAAAGCTCTTGTTGCCGCTGTCAGGCGGTTGCCATCATGTTTACTACGGCGCATGTGTGGAACGTGTCTTTGCTGATTGTACAGAAGGTCCTCAGCTGTCAGAGTCTGACTGTGGCGGCAGCCTTTTCATGTTACCTTTAAATGTGGCCCTTTACACGAATGCCATGTTTCCACCTTGACTCAACTTGACGTTTGGAACCAGCTGTTTTTATCTTTGGCATTTTCCATTTTGCATATAGTCTGCTTGTATAGTCTCCTTAGGCCGGATTCTTAGCCGACGTGCCTTGTTAAAATGCCAAGACAATCTTCAACGTGACACTTGCTAGATTCCTTCATCAGCAGCCAAAGAGAAGAATGTTTAATCTGTACAGATGTATAATGTCAGGCTGCTTTTGAAAGGAAATCTGGGTAGAGTGAATAAAAACATTGCAGTTGCTATTGACGGTAGCTTGTCTTTGTTAAAAGATGTCATGTGTAATGCTAGTGTCAATTCTCCGACCAACGTATGCATTGGCTTGTTTGAGACATCGATCCAGGTGGTACCAAAAAAAAGTACCAGGTATCAGGTTTTGACAATAGAAAACCAAAAAAGAGCGACTCGAGTTTAGAAGAGATGCGCCGTACCTCAGAGTCTCCAGTCTGCAGTGTCTACTCTGCAGTCCAGCAGACAGTAACTCCACTCCTGAATCCTGCAGTGTGTTGTAGCTCAGGTCCAGCTCTCTCAGAGGGGAGGGGATGGATTTCAGAGCTGAGGCCAGAGAAGCACAGCAGCTCCCTGGTAGTTCACAGTGATTCAGTCTGTAATTACAGAATACTAGCTCAGGTTTCAGCCATGATTCCATTTAAGCCTGACACATATTTCTATTTTGCCAGGCTTGGATCAGCCTGGCAAAACCAGAGGACATTGTGCAGCCATTACGCTGAGCTCTGGATCGAGCTCAGCGTAATGGCTGCACAACGTCCTCTGGTTTTAAGATCTAACTTGGGAATTATTAAAAAAAACATACCAGAGGATCTCAGGTTGCTTGTATGATGAAACAAGTCAGTAAAAAAGCTTGACCATTCCTGGTGTATTTCATTCAATTTTATTTATAGTATCTACTTATAACAAGAGTTATCTCAAGACACTTTACAGATAAAGCAGGTCTAGACCACTCCATAATTACAAGGACCCAACAGTTATAGTAGTCCCCTTCAGAGCAAGCAACAGTGCGACAGTGGAGAGGAAAAACTTCCTTTTAGGCAGAAACCAGATTAGGTAGATATTTAACAGCTGCAGGATTTTCTTTGGTCATCACTTAAAAACATGTTGAAGTTGAGTTTGATATTATTATTTTTAATAGAGGAAATAAAATAGCCTCGTACAGATATGAGCTTAACAAGATTGAAAAACAGTAATTGGACTGACTTCAAAGTTTTCAGTCTGCAGTGTGGACTCTCCAGAAGTTCACAGAGATGCGTCACTCCTGAATCCTGAAGCTCGGAGTTGTGACTCAGGTCCAGGTCTCTCAGATGGGAGGGGTTGGAATTCAGAGCTGAGGCCAGAGAAGCACAGCTGGTCTGTGACAATATGCAGTCACTCAATCTGAATAAAAAGGAAACAATTAGCAAAATCAAATTAATTGTCCAAATTAATTGCAGCGTGCCATTGGTCTGTCATACAGAGCTTCATGGTATTCATTCTTTCAGAATATCTCTGTTAAAAACAAAGATAAATGATCACGTAGTGGTTTCAAATTAAAGTCAAACTAAAGTGTAACTTCTTACTACAAACTATACATTTGAATAGTAAAATAATAGTAACTAACAGTAGCCTAAATGTACAGCTTTTTTATGCAGAGCTAAAGCCTTAAATCTAACTGAATTACATGAAGTCGATCACTAACAGAGCTAATTAGGTGGCGTCTGACCCGAGAGTCTCAAGAGTACATTGTGGACTCTGCAGTCCAGCAGACAGTAACTCCACTCCTGAATCATGCAGGTTGTTTCTGCTCAGGTCCAGCACTCTCAGATGGGAGGAATTAGACTTCAGGACTGAGACCAGAGAAGCACAGCTGATCTCTGTCAGTCCAGAATTGGCAAGTCTGTCAATAAAGGGATAAAACCTTAATTAGAGAGATTCTTCCCCCACCATCTACAATACAAACATAATATATTCTGAAGAAATTTTCAGACACAAAACCCTTTTGTTTTTGTTCCTCCTCATGAAAAAAAGATTTCTGGGATATTAATTCCCTCATATTTTGCAGAAAAATGTGTTATTAAATGTCTCATTGGGATTATTTCATAACATACTGTATGTTTGCTAAGATGAAAAGTAAAAAGACACAAAGGGTTTTCATTCAACATCAAGCAACAGATAACAACAACTTTGGGAAACCACTAGAGCTGATGCCAGAGAATTGGTTCTCCATTTCTCCATCAAGACTGCATTACAAAATCATTTCAGAGATGTTGGGGGTGTTCTGGACTCTGAATGCCAGGTCATGCAAAAATTCAGCATCTTTGAGCAGCCTTGGAAGAGGATGGAAACAACATTTTACAACAAGCTCATCAATTCTCTGTGCAAGAAAAATTGTCTTTTCCCTCCATCTTGGGAGGGATCTGTTCGACAACCTGAGGGAACATTTGTACCCAGAGAATTTGAAATGAGAACTGAATGCCTTATTAATCCTTTTCAGTTTTTGCGTCATGATAAAATCTTTGGTTAATATCCAATCTACAACAACAAAGGACAGTAAGTGAACTGACAAAAGTGACTTCAGTCTACAGTGTGGACTCTGAAGTCCATCAGACAACAGCTTCACTTCCGAGTCCTGCAGCTTGTTTCCTCTCAGGTCCAGCTCTCTCAGATGGGAGGGGTTGGAATTCAGAGCTGAAGCCACAAGATCGTAGTGAGTCTCTGACAGCCAACATTCTCGAAGTCTAGAAGTACACAAATTATGTAAAGTCAGTGATTTAAAAAGCATAATGAATACAAACTGCATAGAAAGACACTCAATGCATATGGACATTAGGACAACATATTGCCCTCATATACAAGTCCCTACTGCTTGTCTGGGAAAGGTTCTGGTGACCTATATATAGTCCCTACTGCTTGTCTGGGCAAGATCCTTGTGGCCTATATATAGTCCCTACTACTTGTCTGGGAAAGGTCCCGGGGACCTACATATAGTCCCTACTACTTGTCTGGGAAAGGTCCTGGTGGCCTATATATAGTCCCTACTACTTGCCTGGGAAAGGTCCTAGTGGCCTATATATAGTCCCTACTACTTGTCTGGGAAAGGTCCTTGTGGCCTATATATATAGTCACTAGATCACTACTGCTTGTCTGGGAAACAGTGACCAACTAAACCAATGCAGTGGTTTAATATGTGTGCATGAATTTTCTTTCTTTGGCAATGGATCGAATTTACGCACGGCACCACAACGGAGACAAAGCAGTAGTGAGCAAGTTGCTTTCTACATGTATGAGATGAATAAAAACATTTCTGTCTCCTGATAAGTGCCAGAAACAGTGTAAGTAATTCTACAGTAGTGTATAACGATGTTACCAACTGGACTTACCGAGCCTTTGTACAGTTCCTCACAGCTGGGATCAGTCTGAGTCGACCCTCCCATGATGTGTTGTACTTTTCTAGGTCCAACTCATCCAGAACCTGGTCTGACATCTGCAGCATGTAGGCCAGAGCTGAGCACTGGATCTCAGAGAGTTCCTTCTCTGATCTGTTCTCAGACTCCAGGAACTCTTGGATCTCCTGATGGACTGAGTGGTCCTTCATCTCTGTCAGACAGTGGAAGATGTTGATGCTTCTTTCTGGAGAGATCAATTTAGCATTCATCTCCTTCAGGTTGTTGATGGCTCTCTGGATGATTTCTGGACTGTTGTCTGTCTGACCCAGCAGGCCTCCTAAGAGTCTCTGGTTGGACTCCAGAGAGAGGCCATGGAGGAAGCGGACAAACAGGTCCAGGTGGCCATTTTTACTCTCAATGGATTTCTCCATGGCCTTCATCAGGAAATCATCTAGAGATGGGTAATGGTCATTGTCACTGTAGTCATCAGAATCCTCATCGTCCTCATCATCATCATCACCTCTATTTTCCAGGAAGTACTCCAAGACCTGTGTTTTCCTGTTGGTGTAACAGTGGAACAGGTAGACTGCAGCCAGAAACTCCTGAACGCTCAGATGAACGAAGCAGTAGACGGTTTTCTGGAGGACCACACTCTCTCTTTTGAAGATCTGTGAACAGACTCCTGAGTACAGCGAGGCCTCTGTGACATCC
>NW_023267549.1:0-1111 GCF_013103735.1 Etheostoma cragini
TGTTGTTGGGGACTTAGGAGCCACTGATGTCGGATTTCCGTGCCAATCAAAGCCACTTCCACCCACGCTCATGATGAATTCATGGCAGCTTTGCATTAAGTATTAATTCTGCGGTTATTCGAGAACAAGATGAAGTAAGCCCGATGCTTTATTCTTCCTCCAGGCCAAGACTAGTCAATCAGCTCCTCTAATGAAGACGGATGACGACAGGTGAGCATCTCTGTGGACTTGAGACGTGTGTTCAGTGTCCATCAAATCTTTAACCCTGTCCTATATCAATGTTCTTTATAATCCCCAAAATAACATGATTGGTTCCACCCAACGCTCTTTGCCAAGTACAAATCTCTACTTTCATTAATTTTGGGGCGTCTTATTCAATTTTATAGCATTGTAAAACAAATGGAAGTGTTTTTGAAAAAGTCAAGTTTTTGAGTAAAAGTTGACATATTCCAGTCTGTGATTATCATCAACATCCATTCCTTTAATTTTAGTCTCAATAATTCCTAATTTCTGCTTTTCTAACTCAAACATTAGGTATAATTTCCTATAAATGAGGTTTATTGACCATAAACTCCAAAAATAACTGTAAAACTAAAGTTAACAAGTTAGTGGTAAGTACTGTTGAAAACATTAAAAGTGACAAATATTGAAAAAAAACTTAAAAAGTGTTGAAAAAAGGTACAAAAATGTAAGAAAAAGTTTTTAAAAAATGATAAAAAGCATCAACAAAATTGTTGATTTTAACAAGGGAACTAATAATTCATAATTAAAACTAACTAAAAATAACTGACTAACCATCTGCTAACGTCCTGTTTTTCTGCCCCTCAGTGTCTCGGCAGGCTCGGCACGCGATGCATTCTGGGTTCCCGTTGCTGGGGGAAACCGCCCCCGGGCAGGTACCCCACGGACCTGTGGGTGTCAGGGGGAAGGGTCCTGGGGCCGGGGGCTCTGGTGGCCGGAGGGCGGCCATCTTGGTGTCTAACTGACGGAGGAGGGCGTCCAGTCTTCCTCTGACTACAGCCGAGGTCTTCCTCCTCTGCTGAAGGGAAAGTTGGACTTAGTCTCTTTATATAGACCTTAGTGGTCCCTAATACTGTATCTGAAGTCTCTT
>NW_023267550.1:0-2276 GCF_013103735.1 Etheostoma cragini
GTAACATTACAGCTTGTTTCTACCTGATGATGAACATCTGTCCTGTAGGGTAACATTACAGCTTGTTTCTACCTGAGGTTTGCTCAGCTGTTACCTGTTGTTTTCTTTTTATTCATTTTTAGCTTTTTGATTTTTTTACGACTACTAAAGGGCGAACACGCTGTAAAATGCACTGTTAATCACCATGAACAGGAAGCGTCTGAGACTGCATGTGTGTGTGTGTGTGTGTGTGTGTGTGTGTGTGTGTTTGTAGGATGGTAGCTTTATTTTGAAGGATGGTAGCTTTATTTTCTAGCTTTTATTTTGAAGGATGGTAGCTTTATTCTCTAGCCTATTTTGAAGGATGGTAGCTTTATTTTGAAGGATGGTAGCTTTATTCTCTAGCCTATTTTGAAGGATGGTAGCTATATTTTGAAGGATCATCAGTGATTTAACGTCCCTCTCTCTTATTGATATTTGAAGCCCTGCATGCATCAGACTCAAAACGCTGTAAACGTTGAAGTCGGATTATTACGATTATGAATGTTGTATTTTGAGGATTCCTCGTTGTGTTTTATTTTTGTAATGACTTCCTGTTTGACGTGGGCTGTCCTCTGTGAGCAGGAGGACAATCCCAGTCGGGACGTTGGGACCGAGAAGACACAATGTATTTCAATTTTAAATTTTAAAGGTCAATAAAGACCTCACACAACACATTGGCTCTGGAAATTATTCTTAAGAAGTTATAAGTTAATCATTCTTATTTATTTATTTTTTTAAGATGATTTTTTGGGGCTTTTTAGGCTTTTACTTCCACGGGACAGATGAAGACATGAAAGGGGGAGAGAGAATGTATATAACTGAAAAAGTATAACAATGAATAATACAGAAGGCTATGAAATTATGCTTAAATGTAATATTCCCTTCTCAACAACGTGCCGTAGGCCGGAGTCGAACTCGCGTCCGCTGCATCGAGGGGTTCCCTGTGAGCGGGCGCGCGCTCTACCAACTGGGCTAACCGGCTAAATTTTAACAAGTTTCTAAATCAGTAAAAATACCGTGGACGATTCTCTGCAACAATCATAACCAGTGAAATAAACGATGAGTTCACTGCTTTCATCACATTCGGGTTAAATCCGTTTTTTAGCATTGGAAAAATGTCCGAAAAAGCTTAAAAAATGTAGGTGAAAAAGCACCTCCCCAGCTACCAGTCCACACTCCGTACTGTTGTCTGAGCGGGGACTTGAACCGGCGACCCTCCGGTCCCCAACCCAACTCCCTACGTACTGCTGCAGACAAAAACATTTTTTTTTAAGAACTACCATACAGAATGAATGGGATAACTTAAGGAAGTTAATCTCTATTATATCGACATCGGCTTCTATCACTGTGTTAATGTAATACATATAATGCATTTGTATAACAGAGAACTATATCTTTGTGTAAAGACTGTCTTCACACCGTTTCCGTAGTGTAGTGGTTATCACGTTCGCCTCACACGCGAAAGGTCCCCGGTTCGAAACCGGGCGGAAACACTTTATTTTTACCTCAGAAAAACGATATAAAAATAGTATTGTAATGAGCTGAGATAACGTTTCCCTGTTATTAGGAGTTCATCAGCTAAGCAAATGCTTTTATTTGTTAGTGTTATGCAGTCCGGTTACCAGTAGAGGTCAGTGTGGTTCAACACGGGTTTGGGCGGTGTAGGAAGGACGATCTGGCCGTAGTTGTGGTCTTAATGTTCGGCGTGGTCCCGGTGACCGAGGAACCAGGTCTGCGCAGAATCCATCGTCGGCGATCGGCGCCCGGTGCATGCTGGGTAGATTTGTGTCCGACTTGATCCCGACTCGCTCTGACGTCATGCACACGTGGGCAACGGAAATCTCACGAGAGCAAGGGGGCCGCAGGTCTGAGACCAGGGGGCCGCAGGTCTGAGACCAGCAGGTCTGAGACCAGGGCGCACAGGTCTGAGACCAGGGGTCCGCAGGTCTGAGACCAGCAGGTCTGAGACCAGGGGTCCGCAGGTCTGAGACCAGCAGGTCTGAGACCAGGGCGCGCAGGTCTGAGACCAGCAGGTCTGAGACCAGGGGTCCGCAGGTCTGAGACCAGCAGGTCTGATTCCAGCAGGTTTCCATCCGATTCCAGCTCCTTCAGGCTGGACAGGAAGTGACAAAAACACTGTGGTGCGATTCTGATTTAATAAAACATAATCAGACCCCCATATCAGCTGGTCCACAGTCTCCAGTTGTTTAAATGATGACAGAGTAGATCTCAGAATGTTCTACATGAGATCTGGT
>NW_023267552.1:0-1050 GCF_013103735.1 Etheostoma cragini
AATAGTATGGTAAAAAACTATGACAAAGCCATAAAATAGTATGGTAAAAAAATATGAAAAAAACATAAAATAGTATGGCAAAAAAATAGGAAAAAGCCGTAAAATAGTATGGCAAAAATATATGAAAAAGCCATAAAATAGTATGGTAAAAAACTATGACAAAGCCATAAAATAGTATGGTAAAAAAATATGAAAAAAACATAAAATAGTATGGTAAAAAAATATGAAAAAAACATAAAATAGTATGGCAAAAAAATATGAAAAAGCCGTAAAATAGTATGGTAAAAAAATATGAAAAAGCCATGAAATAGTATGGCAAAAATATATGAAAAAGACATAAAATAGTATGGTAAAAAAATATGAAAAAGACATAAAATAGTATGGTAAAAAAATATGAAAAAGCCGTAAAATAGTATGGTAAAAAAATATGAAAAAGCCGTAAAATAGTATGGTAAAAAAATATGAAAAAGCCATGAAATAGTATGTTAAAAAAGTATGAAAAAGCCGTAAAATAGTATGGTAAAAAAATATGAAAAAGCCATGAAATAGTATGGTAAAAAAATATGAAAAAGCCATAAAATAGTATGGCAAAAAAATATGAAAAAGACATAAAATAGTATGGTAAAAAAAATATGAAAAAGACATAAAATAGTATGGCAAAAAAATATGAAAAAGACATAAAATAGTATGGTAAAAAACTATGACAAAGCCATAAAATAGTAGACAAAAAATAGACAAAAACATGGAAAAAGGTGACAAAAACATGGGAAAAAAGTATAAAAAACATGAAGAAAAAGCACCAAAAACATGGAAAAAAAGCACCAAAACATGGAAAAATGTGACAAAAACATGAAAAAAAGGTGACAAAAACATGAAAAAAAGGTGACAAAAACATGGGGGAAAAAGTGACAAAAACATGAAAAAAAATTGACAAAAACATGGGGGAAAAAGTGACAAAAACATGGAAAAAAAGTGACAAAAACATGGAAAAAAAGTGACAAAAACATGGGAAAAAAGTGACAAAAACATGAAGAAAAAGTGACAAAAACA
>NW_023267553.1:0-2942 GCF_013103735.1 Etheostoma cragini
AAAGATGATTGATTAAATTCCTCTTTTTAGTCAACTGAAGCATGGGTTCCTAAACACATACATACCACTGTATGCATGGATACCTGCATGCATTTCAAAATGTAGGCCAAGTATGTACTTAAAAAAAGAAACAGAGCCGTATTGACACAAAAAAAGAAGTTTACAGCAGAAAACACCATTTTAAGAACACACAGCAGAGCTACAATGAAATTGTTATTGGGTCAACATTGTGGAAATATTTTCAATATGTTTAACTAAGTCTAAATTTGGAGCTCCTTTAAGTTAACATGAAGTACAGGTCACAGCTCATCATGCCACCACCAACTTCCCTTACCTACTTCACATGTGCTCCTTTGGTTGCTTGGCCATTCTTATCAAATATGGCTGCCAGAAAGGGATGGGGACAAAGATGGTGCATCCTGTTTAATTAGTTACACAGTTAAGCAGTTACACTTATACTCCATGGTCTTCTTTTTATTTTATCAGCATGTTTATTGAGCTAAATTAGAGGCAATTAGGGTGTTTGTGGGGTTGAGGGTATTCTGGGGTTGTGTAAATAAAGTAGGCAGGACTAGATTATAGCCGATAGAAATCCGAGATCCACCCATTACCTTAATTTTTATGCGTTGTACTTTTCCCTTTCCGGGTGAGTTAGGGAAACAGTTACAGCATAGCAGAGTATTCTGTCCACCTCCACACGCGTAGTCTTCTCTTCAAGCAGACTTACTGCCTCCTTGTCTTGTCTTGACCTGGTTACCACGCGATCCGGGCTGGAACCTGAAACGTCTCCCCCGGTCTGGTTTGAATGGTGAGTGGTCCATCTGGTGGACCGAGCTTCACTGGCTCTATGGGGGTGAGATGTGGATGATCAGCACCAATGGAAAGGAGTGGGCTGGCGTTGTCAAACTGCTGAAGGGCGAGACCTGCCAGGTACTTATACCTCTTCTGCAGACTGACTGGATAGGATTGATCCGCCAAGCCTAGGTGAGCTAACCCGTTACTCCCAATACTGCCAGTCAGTAAACTGTATGTTTAGCTTATAGCTTATAGCTTAAGGTATAAGCTATAAATTAAGACTTAACAAGATTGCTACTCGTGGAGGTGCTGTGGCTTAGTTGGTTAAGAGCACGGTTCCTCAAACGGTACCTGTTTTTCCACAATATGTTTTCATTCATGAATTGCAAGCATTAAATCGTCACCAACACGGTCATGCAGCACATCATTAGAAAGCTTAAAGTCTTGTGATTCCATCAAGCCCCCGCACAAAGCATAAGGTTACTTACAACAAGTTAAGAAACACTGCACCGTTTCTGTCTAAATCGAGCGTGCATCCCTACCTTTGTAATCGTGTCTTTATCCACAGCGGTGAAAGATAGTCATAAACGTTGATTTCCTAAATCGCAAACACTCCAAGGAATTAGAATATCCAAGCCTTGTAATCCATAATTAGCTGGTCCCTTCACAATCTTGTAGTTTCTGGCCAAGTTTCGACGTTCAGAAATCTAGATACATCAAGTGCATCATTTCTCGTTTTTTATCGCTTGTAACTTTTTCCCTGTGCGGGCTAGAAAGAAGGTCGACACACCATTAGAATCTGTGGCGTGTGCAGATTCCAATGAACCTTGTTCCAAGCCAATATCAGCCTATCCAGAGATAACCTCAAGCTAAGCAAATGATATCGCACAGTTGCCATTGGGCCCACGTGGGAAAGATTGACAGTAGATTCTACCACTTATAAAAAGAGGACATAAAACTGGCATCCCTGTGTAGCCAATAAGAAGACGAGTTGATTGGTACCAGACATGGCCAGAAAAACCTTACCCTGTGATGCCTCCAGCTGTCTCAAAGCAAAAATAAGGCCTTCTTATGGCATTTCAACATTTCATCAAATTATGATTACCTATTTCTATAAATCTATGTATGTACTTCTTTCAGACATATCTGTGAGTGATGTGGATGTGTTTTTGTATTTCAGAAGTTTTGTATTTGGCACTTTTTTGGCTTTTTAAGAAATAAGAAATAAGACAAACGCACAGACATATCTGTAGAAATACATTCATATAAAATTAATTTTATAAGTCATTTTTTTCTGGATGTTTTCTGTTCTAAGTTGAGACATGTGGCTAGGGTACTATTTTAGTATATAGCACCTGTGATATGCTTACAGTAGTGCTTTTTATTAATTTTTCAGATGATTTACTTGGACGGAAATAGAAATTCTGTGTTCTAACCTCTGTAGCTCTGTGTCAGTGAGGCCTAGTGTCACACTTCCACTAGAAACAACAAGTTGAGAGTGTTAACTTCCCAATGAACTCAGGGTCATCCCAGAGGCCATGACCCTCCTGATAGATGGAGGGTGGGAACCCTGGTCACTAGCTCAATATATTCTTGTATGAAAGCCATACTTGTCAAATTGTATGGACATAGGACAATAACTATGTGGTTTGTTTAAGTGGTGTTGCCGTAGCTAGCTGTATCGTGTGTTGGCAATGCAAGGTAGGGGCTGCTAACGACTGAATAATGGCAGAGTCAGGAGGGAAAAGTAAAGCTATGCGTAAATATGAAGGGGAGGACAGGACATTTTTATCTGAGTGGGAGGAACTGTACTTTTTTTGTGGAACGAAATGGGAAGCCTTTCTGATTGATTTGAGAGACTTTGCTATCGCATTTTAAAGCATCAAACCTGGAGCGACATTTCACCTCACTCCATGCTAACATTGCCCAGGGTTTTCCCAAAGGCAGTGAACTCCGCTAGCACAAGGTAAGCACGTTGAAACGGCAGTCAGAGAAGCAGACTCAGCTTTTTTGAAAATTTGCAAAGCACTCAGATACTGTCACGTTAGCATCATATCTTAAGGTCAGTTAAAACCTGCCTTTAACTGACACAGACTTATCTCTAAACTCAGGAACTTCAGAAACAGCTGTAAAACCAGATACATGTT
>NW_023267554.1:0-210 GCF_013103735.1 Etheostoma cragini
CTCTCCTTTGCCCCCACCCCTTCCTCAACCAAAAACTTTAGACAGACTCTCCGGACGGACTTGACGACCTACCACCGCAGATTAAAACTTCACAGCTATTTTGACCCAAGTATTGAAAGCACACCCAACCCTTTTCAACTAAAATCAAATTGGGAACCAGACCTGCAGACTCTTCCAGAAGAGCTGATTCAACTTATCAATATGGACCAA
>NW_023267554.1:320-521 GCF_013103735.1 Etheostoma cragini
CTGAACGCCCTAACCTGGCTTAAACGGAAATACAGGCCTTAAAAGAGCTACAGGAAGCCACCTCCATAGTAATAAAACTGGCAGAAAAAGGTAATGCAATTGTGATTATGGACCATGACCAACACATCCAGGGAGCTTTGAGACAACTAGGGGACATTAACTACTATGTCCCCTTAACAACATCCATTCACACAGAAACGG
>NW_023267554.1:835-1086 GCF_013103735.1 Etheostoma cragini
GACGAGGAACGACTTTGACTTTGACAATTGACACTACCTCCAGATCAAGGGCACAGCTATGGGCAAAGAAATTCGCCCCAGCGTATGCCAATATCTATATGGCCGACTGGGAAGAATCCATCCTCCCAAAATGTACAAAACAACCAGCCTGCTACTTCCGCTACCTGTACGAGATTTGGGGCATTTGGCATCAGACGGAGGAACAATTTGGACAATTCATGGACAAATTCAATTCACACCATCCAACAATT
>NW_023267554.1:1439-1654 GCF_013103735.1 Etheostoma cragini
AAACTGAACTCGGACCGCGACTTAAAATTATCTCGGCCCACCAAAAAAATCCTAACCAAAGAGACCTGCTAGCCCGTGCCAAATTACCAAAACCCGGAGAACGACCCCCTACCCCAGGCTGATACCGCACCGCAACAAACCCCACTATAAAAAGCACGTACTCCTTGCCAAGACACATCTCACTTAAACACAACAAATTTGTCTATTTGATACAT
>NW_023267555.1:0-719 GCF_013103735.1 Etheostoma cragini
TGCATGGGCACACACACACAGACACACACACACACACACACACACACACACACACACAACCAACCCTCCAAAAGCTGCTCCAGTCTGCAGCCAATCAGAGTGGCTGCAGCGTCTCCAGTTGCTCCGGCTGGAGCGCAGCCAGTAAACTGGACTACAAATATGAATGTGTTTGACCTCTGACCTCCGGCTGATAAAGCAGCAGCCCACATTTCCCCAAAAACCCCGTGATTCGTCTTTTATTTCTCCTCCAAAGATCCCAAACGCTCCGCTCGGCTCCTGCTGAGTCCCGCTCGCTAGCAACCGCTTGCTTTGATAGACTCCGATTCCCAGAATGCCTTGCAGCTATATCTGAGAGCCATTTTAACTGTGCGGAGGTCACACCAGTCTTGTTGTTCTGCAGCGGAGTGTGTTCATCGATCTGAAGACCACGCATGCACTTTAAATAAAACTATTAAAATATCACTTCACTTATTTTACATCTGCAGAAACGGAACAATAAACTGACTGCGTGTGTGTCTGTGTGTGTGTCTGTATCTGTGTGTGTGTGTCTGTGTGCGTGTGTGTCTGTGTGTGTGTCTGTATCTGTGTGTGTGTGTGTGTGTGTCTGTGTGTGTGTGTGTGTGTGTTTTGGGTGGGCGGGGTCAGATTGATGAATTGTGTTCATTGATCGGAGCGCTGCCTCACTTACCATAATTATAGCTCTCTAATAGATGATAGGA
>NW_023267555.1:1107-2059 GCF_013103735.1 Etheostoma cragini
CAGACAGACACACACACACAGAGACACACACACACACACACACACACACAAACATAGATACAGACACACACACACACACACACAGACAGACACACATACACACATACAAACACACACTAAAGTATACATTATTATAATAATAATTATTATTATTATTATAAACTCCTCATCCATTACTGTAAATTTTCCCTCATTTCTCTTTTCTTCTTCTCCTCCATCTCTTCCTTCTCATGTCCTCTCCTCTCTCCTTTGTTCTTCCTTCTTTCCTAACACACTCTTTCTTCCTCCTCCCTCACTACATTTCATCCTCCCTCCTTCCTCTGTCTCTTTCCTTCCTTCTCCTCCTTTCCTCCATCTCTAACATCTTTCCCACTTCCTCACTTCCTTCTATCATCCATTCTTCCCTCGCTCCATCCCTACAGTCCATCTTCCACTCCTCTATCCCTTCTTTCCTTCCATCTCTTCCTTGTTTCCTTCCTCCCTTATATGATCCCTCCCTCTCTTCCTCCCTCTCATCTCTTCTTTTCCCTTCCCATCTTTTCATCTCTATCTCTTCCTTCCTTGTTTCATGTCCTTCCTCACTTCCTTTATTCCTTCTTTCCTTCCTCCTAATTCCTAAATCCCTCGTTTCTCTCTCTCTAATTCCTCTGCAGGTTGATCAATACTGATAAATTATTGATTATTCAGAGAGAGACTTTCAATCACATCCATCAGAGCGGACGCCCCTGTCCTCCGCCCGCCGTCCAATCAGAGCGCAGCCCTGACTGACCAGCGTCCAATCAGACTGTCTGAAGGGAGAAAGAGGAAGGGGGGAGGGATGAAGGAGCAACTCTCCCTCTAATTGGCTGGTTTCAGTGTTTTTGGAAACTTTATCATCGTCTCTCCTCGGTGTTTTCCTCCCCCCCGCTCTGTCTCTGGCCGAGCACAAAACGGATGTCTGGCTCAGATAACA
>NW_023267556.1:0-504 GCF_013103735.1 Etheostoma cragini
GTCTAAATTATTCATAAAAAAGCCTAATAAAGTCACTGACAACACAGACACATAGCCTTTATCGACACACACACATTCCCCCACAAACAAACACACACACCAACAGACACACACACACCCAGTCACCGACAGACACACATCCACAAACACACAGTCACCAACAGACACACAGTCACCAACAGACACACAGAGCGAGACACATAGCATACATCATCACACACACACACACTTAGACAGACACAGATACACTCACAGAAACAGACACACACACACACACACACACACACACACACAACTAAGGACAATTTAGTCTACTTCATAAAAAAAAAAGTTATTAAAGTATAAGGGCTTTTTTTAACAAGGGGGTGTTCCAGCTAAACACACAGCAGGAAGACCCACAGGTACCGTTGGAGCAGAGACGCGTAGGACGGTTCAGGTTTGGCGGGAGACGTCAACGGCTCTAGTGGTAATAATAACGGCTATGAGGAGGGGGAGGGGGGGGGG
>NW_023267556.1:611-2001 GCF_013103735.1 Etheostoma cragini
ACACACACACACACACGGCCCTACTGGTACTAACGGCGGGGTGGGGGGGATACGACACCTTGCAACATTATATTTAAACATAAACAACAGCCAATCAGAATAGACCATGCAAGAATAAAAAATAAAGTCTAAACTATTCATAAAAAAAGGCTAAATAAAGTATTTGTAAGTAAAGTTAACATGGAGGAAGAGTTTTCTCCTCTTTGTAGAGTAACTGTCCGGTAACTTAAACAGTTAATCTGCTGATTGGCGTTCACTCGGCGGTGAAAACACACTCTCTTTGAAGTTTCTTTGAAGTCGACACAAACACACAAAACTCACCGAAACGTCTCCGTTTCTGTCTCCAGACTTTCACCGAAATATCTCCGTTAGTATCTCCACAGCTCCAGGGGGTAGAGACTCATTTTGGTCGGAAAAAACGGTAATTTAGGGAGGGGGGGATATTCTGCTCTGCACCACGGCCGTTTGCTCTTCTGATTCAGCAGCTCTGAAGTTACAGGAGCCGGGAGAGGCGGGGCTATTTAAAGGAGACCTACGGAGGCCCAGAGGGGGCGGGGCGATTTACAGCATGTGAAGAAAATATGTTTAAAAATGCTGTTTAGAAATATGTTAAATTTATTGTATTGGGTATTTAATGAGTTAATTTAAACAGAACTTCTAACCTTTACCTGTGTCTTTTTCATATTTAGTAAATATATAAATAAAACTTGTTTCTTTTAACAGTCACAACAAGCTTTACACAAAAAAGAAAACAAATAATCACTTAAACCTCTTCAGAGACACTAGAAAATATATGATTTTCTCGCCTACATTTTTACTCTTAAAAAAGTGCTGCAGTTTCCACATGATTTGGCCCTCTGGGATGACCCTGAGTTCATTGAGAAGTTAACACTCTCAACTTGTTGTTTATTGTAGGCCTTACTGACACAGAGCTACAGAGGTTAGAACACAGAATTTCTATTTCCGTCCAAGTAAATCATCAGAAAAATTAATAAAAAGCACTACTGTAAGCATATTACAGGTGCTATATACTACAATAGTACCCTAGCCACATGTCTCAACTTAGAACAGAAAAAATCCAGAAAAAAATGACTTACAAAATGGATGGAAAATGGAAATTTATATGAATGTATTTCTACAGATATGTCGATATGTGCGTTTGTCTTAATTCTTATTTCTAAAAAAGCCAAAAAAGTGCTAAATACAAAACTTCTGAAATACAAAAACACATCCACATCACTCACAGATATGTCTGAAAGAAGCACATACATAGATTTATAGAAATAAGTAATCATAATTTTATGAAATGTTGAAATGCCATAAAAAGGCCTTATTTTTGCTTTGAGACAGCTGGAGGCATCACAGGGTAAGGTTTTTCTGGCCATGTCTG
>NW_023267557.1:0-1085 GCF_013103735.1 Etheostoma cragini
TATATATATATATATATATATATATATAACTAAATATGTTTAACCAAATATATATGTATATATTATACAAAACACATATATATATAGCCAAATAGATATAACCAAATATATACATATATATAAAAAAATATGTATAACCAAATATATATAAATACATAAACAAATATGTCTAACCAAATATATATATATATGTATATAACCAAATATATATGTATAATTAAGTATATAACTAAATACATAAAAGGAAATATGTATAACCAAATATATATATATATATATATATATATATATATACATATATATATATATATATATATGTTAAATCAAATATATATATACAACCAAACATGTAAAATCAATTATATATATCAGGCAAACATGAATAATCAAACATAAATATAACCAAATATGTTTAATCAAATATATAAGACCAAAAATATATAAACATATATATATAACAAAAGGGGTTTTCAAACACACATATATATACATATATATGTATAAACATATATATATGTATAAACATATTTATATATCCAAATATGTATAATTAAATATATATACAAAAATGTATGATCAAATACGTATAACCAAATATATGCAACCAAATATGTATGATCAAACGTATATATAACAAAATATATATAACCACAGATATTAATATATATATATATATGTATATATATATATATATATATATATAGTATAACCCTAACCCAAAATAAGTATAACCAAATATTTATAACCAAATATGTATAACCAAAAATGTGTAACCAAATATATACATATGTAACCATATATGTACAACTAAATATGCATAACCAAATATATAACCAAATATGTGTAACTATGTGTAACCAAATATATATATATATATTTTGAACTACATATGTAACGAAATAGATATAACGAAATATGTATAAACAAATATGTATGTGTATATAACCAAATATGTATAACCAAATGTACGTACAACCAAATATATATAGCCAAAAATGTATGACCAAATATATATATATATATAACAAAATATGTATAATCAAATATATATAACCAAACATGTATAATCAAATATCTATATATAT
>NW_023267558.1:0-3535 GCF_013103735.1 Etheostoma cragini
GTAGCCTCCGAGATGCTAACGAGAGACTTCTGTAGCGTCTGAAGTAGCCTCCGAGATGCTAACGAGATGCTAACGAGATACTTCTGTAACATCAACACAGTATAAATGGACCTACTTAACCAAGTTGGTTCACTGCTAGCTTAGCTACAAGTTAGCATCAAAACACAACAAAGGCTGTCAGGTGAACGGTGTTTTGAGCTGTGTTTGAGATGATTTCCATCTTCTGTTATTGTTCGTAAGGAGAAACTTTATTATTTCATGGTTTTCACTAATCTTAGTTATGTCGGACACCGTTTACATATGAGCATGTGCGACTCAAATCTGCCCTCTATGCACATCGGGGAGTGACAGCCGGCTGCTGATCCCTAAAAATGTCCAGCTTCCTGTCTGAGCCGGTCGGGAAGAGAATTCACAGCGAGCGAGTTGGTGTGTGGACGACGTGCTAACATGCGGCTGCCGCTACCAGGAAACAACAACAACGAGAGCGAAGGACATACAAACAAAACAACGAGCCAACAAAAATACCTCGCTGGAGAGATTATGTTTGGAGGTCTCCGTCGCTACGAGCCGACAGCAGTGTCGTTGGACGGCTTCAGGGAACAGTGAGAGACTTTGGTTGTTTATGACTGAAGACGGTTCATCAACACACTGTAGTAAACAGATAAATGGAGGCAGAAGATGTCTTTCAGTCATCAATGCACACATTCAGCGACACACAGGAGCTCTTTGAAGCTGGGCACCGTTTCATTCACAACACCTGTCCCATCAGCGAGGAATCACAATCAGAAATACGTTAATAATCCCAGGGAGGAATTACATATGGAGTAATGTAACGAAAATATTGAATGCACAATAACAAGGTACATTTACACGTTGCACTATAGGACCAGTTTGATATAACACAATGTTATACAATATATATATAATTAGGGGGTCCCCGCTCCATCTCGCCATCAGTTTGGGGGTCCTTGGCCTGGAAAACGTTGAAGACCCCCGCTGTAGAAGTTTTATTCAACTTTAGGTTTTGTTTGTACTTACACACAAGGAAGTGATTCATCTTTGCAGCTTTAGTGAAGACGATCACGTGTCTGACCCACCTCTCTTTCTTTCTCTCTTTCTGTCTCTCTGTTTTTCTCTCTGTCTCCCTCTCTGTCCCCCTGTCTGTCTCTCCCTCTCTCTCTCTCTCTCTCTCTCTCCTGTAGGCTTCATCGCGGCCGACATTAAAGGCACAGGCGCCTTCACGCAGCTCTTCCTGATCACGGACTACCACGAGAACGGCTCCCTGTACGACTTCCTGCGTCTGACCACGCTGGACACGGCGACGCTGCTGCGCCTGGCGTACTCGGCGGCCTGCGGCCTCTGCCACCTGCACACCGAGATCTACGGCACGCAGGGCAAGCCCGCCATCGCCCACCGGGACCTCAAGAGCAAGAACATCCTCATCAAGAAGAACGGCGCCTGCTGCATCGCCGACCTCGGCCTCGCCGTCAAGTTCAACAGGTACGCTGTCGGGGGGGGGGGGGGGGGGGGGGGGGGGGGGGGGGGGGGTGCGTTGATCTCCATCAATCCAGAGGACAAATATCTGGAAGATAATCCTTGATTTTAGACGGAAATGTCAGAAAGAACGTTGACAAATTATGTTTTAGTTGCATTTTTGAGTTGCTGTAAATGGGACTGATGGTTTTGAATGGGCATCAACGATCGCAGGCCTGTGATTGGCTCAAAACGTATCGTGGGGGACTTTAAAGGGCCCATATGGCCCATATATTTTGTGTCTCTGGTGTTTCCACACACATACACACTTGGAGGGAAAAACAACATCCGTGCTGTTTTGAGTGAGATCCTGTTTCTGATCCGGCAGCTGATGGATCTCACAGAGCTACTGAGCATGTGCAGCTCCCAACAAAGATAGGATAGAAGGTGGATGTCTCACTCGGGAGATAAAACAGAGACCTAATCACACAGCGGGGAAACAGGATCTCCAGCTGTGTGCAGTACTACAAAAATAGGGTGTTTTTAGAAATTGAAACCACGGAAACCTGTTCTGGTCGAACATCAAAATACAGTTATGACCCTAAAAATGAGCCGAATACGGAGCTCTACGAATCATTATAATATTGTATTGTCATAACACCCCTAGTCATAACATCTGGATGCTATTTGTCTTGCAGAACACGCTGCATAGAAGTTCATTTTTATTTGTGTTCAGGTACTGTATTTGAACTCGTAGGTCCGGGCTGTTGAACTCAACTTCTCTAAGAGCCACATTAAGGTCCACACATGTAGAGTTTAATGACTTTTACTTTACCCAACAGTCAGATATCTGCATCATTGCATGTTTCACAAAGCTTTTCCCACTTAGTTTGGTCAGAATAAAGCTCTAAAAAAGCCCCCAGCCAGCAGAGAGAGTTTAGCAAATCAGTCACACTGAATGTTAAAATCTCTCTTTCTGAGTCTCGGAGTCGGACGACTTTGTGTTGGAGTTCCTTGTGTAAAGTGCGACTGTGACCTCAGCTCGTGACTGACGCCTCTGTCTTGTTTGCGTTGCCGTAGCGACACCAACGAGGTGGACGTCCCCCTGAGCGCGCGGGTGGGGACGCGGCGCTACATGGCCCCCGAGGTCCTGGACCAGAGCCTCAACAAGAACCACTTCCAGGCGTACATCATGGCCGACATCTACAGCTACGGACTCGTCATCTGGGAGATGGCCAGACGCTGCGTCACCGGAGGTACACACACACACACACACACACACACACACTCACACACACACATTTATACTCACACACACACACTCACACACACACACACACTCACACACACATCTATACTCTCACACACACACACATCTATACTCACACACACACACACACACACACACACATCTATACACACACACACACACTCACACACACACACACTCACACACACACTGTGTTGTCCAGGTGTGTGAGTAACTGTCTCTGTCCCCAGGTATGGTGGAGGACTACCAGCTGCCGTACTACGAGATGGTCCCCTCAGACCCGTCCTACGAAGACATGCTGGAGGTCGTGTGTGTCAAAGGACTGCGTCCCACCGTGTCCAACCGCTGGAACAGCGACGAGGTATTACCCAGCATTCATAGCTCTTCTGTGTCCTGTCCCCTCAGGATGAATTACAGGGTCACGGGGGATTTGATTCGCTGGCTACTTTAGCAGCTGTGATGTCATCGGTAGACTTAAAGGGCCCGTGTTATCAAAACCTCCCTTTTTCTGGGGTTAGGGGGTTATTTCATGTCTCTGGTGCTTTCACACACACACGCATACACACACACACACACACACACACACACACACATATACACGCGTAAACGTACAGACTCACACACAGGTTTTCTTAATCTCTCATGATATGTTGTCGCTGTGTATTTTCCAGATGTTTGTGTGTCTCTTGTGTGCTGTCCAGATGTCTCTGTGTCTCTCTGTGTGTGTTGTCCAGATGTCTCTGTGTCTCTGTGTGTGTTGTCCAGATGTCTCTGTGTCTCTGTGTGTGTTGT
>NW_023267559.1:0-1122 GCF_013103735.1 Etheostoma cragini
CACACATACATACATATATATATATATATATATATATATATATATATATATATGGTGGCAAATTAGAGTCAATGTTGTTAAGAGAATAAAGTCGTAGTTGTTGAGGAACAGTTTCAATACTAAACTAAAAAGACAAATGAGAGTAAATTACACAGAATTATTAAAAAACTAAAATTAAACTATGTATATATTATACACTATAATGTAAATTTCCATATATAAATATACATATAAATAAAAGACCGAAAACAATGTCTCCCACAATGCAACACACGAGCCCATGGCCGAGCTGAGGAGTGTGTGTGATGTCAGAGGGAGTAGAGCTTCAGCTGCTCGTCCATGTCTCCCTCCGTCACCCCCCCCAGCGCCTCCTGGTTCTCCCGCAGCAGCTGGAAGATGGCTGCCAGCTGCTCCTGTTGCACCCTGGGAAGTGGAGTCACAACACACACACACAGAGAGAGAGAGAGAGAGAGAAAAAAAGACAGACAGACAAAGACACACACACGTTCAGCGTGTTACTGACATCATGTGTTGATAGAATATAAATATTTCTATATTTGAATATTTCCGCTAGATAAAATATTGATTTCTTTTAACAAAATAAACTGCGATATTTTAAGAATCAAGTCCGACATTCCTTAAGAGGAAGGTCATGATATTCCAGAAACAGCATTTAATTCTCATATTTTAATATAATGTAAATTAACCATTGAGTCCATGTTTTAAATGTATTAAAGAGTCGTCCTGCTGGAAGAAAGACAACGTCCCCGTCTGCTTCCACACGTCCATTTATTAAAATACAACATGTTAAACACACTTAAACACACACACATACACACACACACACACACACGAGGACTGGAGGAGTTCCTCTGAGAACAGCTTATTATTATTATTATTATTATTATTATTATTATTATTACTGTTTAAGTCATATCACAGTTAACTCCACACGAGCTGCGTTAGAAACCGTTCCCTAGCATAGAAATAGTTATGGGGGGTGGGGGTTGTGTGTGAGTGTGTATCTGTGTATTTCTGTTTGTGTGTGTGTGTCTGTGTTTGTTTGTCTGTGTGTGTGAGAATATGTTGCTCTATACCAGCTAAAAGCAGTGATTACTGCTT
>NW_023267560.1:0-2433 GCF_013103735.1 Etheostoma cragini
CACACACAGATACACACACACACACACACATATACACACACACACTCAGAGTTTGTTGTGTTGTGTAAGTGATGACGTGATGACATCACCAAAGTCTAAATAACCAGTTAGATATTTCCATGTTTTGCAGGTAAACCCAGCCTGACTCTGCCGCTGGTTTCTGAGAACCCGCCGGCCCCCGTAGACCAGGTGGCTCCGGTCCTCGCCGCCCCCCCCCCGGTCAGTCCTCTTCCTCCCATCGAGGGCTTCAGCTGGCCCGACGTCCGCGAGCTGCGCTCCAAGTACTCGGCCCACGGCCGGAGTCGGTCCGTCTCGGAGCAGAAGTCTGACGCCGGGCTGCGCCGGCGCTCCAGCTGCACCGCCGGAGCGTCCGGCGACGTTTCTTCTTCTTCTTCTTCCTCCAAACCTCGCGGTAACCGTGGCACCGGCAGAGAGGAACGCCGGAAGCGTCTCCACCGAGCCCATTCCCTGGACCCGCGGCTCAGCCGGGCCCAGATCACCGAGCTGCACCAGCTCCAGGAACAGGTTGCCACCGGCGACCACGACGGGTACTACGTCGCGGCCGAGGCGGCGCTACCGGACGACCCCGAACACAAGATCATCGTCATGGAGAGGCGTCCGGAGCCGGAGTCCGTGCCCGTGGACGCCGCCGCAGAAGAAGAAGAAGACGGCGACAACTACGTCCAGATCCGCTCCCCCACCAGCAGGGAGAAGATCTCCATCAGGGCCGTCGTGGACCGCTGCCGGCTCTACCGGGACTCGGAAGAGTACCGGCACCGGGAAGACGGGAGGGCCACCGCCGTGCCGGGCGCCGCGGCGACGCTGCCCGGCGACCGCGGCGACCAGACGCAGAAGACAGGCTCTGGCCCGGGGCCGGCGGCCGAGGGCGGCCGCGGCGTGGTGAAGAGTCTGAGGGAGAAGTTCCAGAGCCGGAGCTGAGAACCGGCCCGACGGAACCAGCCCGACGGAACCAGCCCGACGGAACCAGCCCGACGGAACCGGCCCGACGGAACCGGCCCGACGGAACCTGACGCGGCGGAACCTGACCCACGTGTTCCTCCCGGCACATTGGACCCAATTACAGAATAATATGTAAATGTGTGGAAATGTAGATCTGAACAGGGTCTTTCAACCAAAGGTCCAGAACCATGAGGCGGATCTACGTTCGGACGTTTCGTTCCATTTTTTAAAAACGTTTTATGAGCGACCGCTGTAAAAAGGGACTAAAATGTTTTAAAAGCTTCGAAAACACAGCGGCAGAAACAACAAAAGCTCAGAAAAAGGGCAAAAACATCACAAAGCATCAAAGGTCAGATCAAAGGTCAGATCAAAGGTCAGATCAAAGGTCAGATCAAAGGTCAGATCAAAGGTTCCTTCTGACCCCGAAAACCCAAACGTTACACGATGGAAACACAAATCAAATCTTTTTGACCTTTTTTGTCACTTTTCCAACGTTGTCGCCGCTTTTTGAGGCTTATTTCAAAGTTATTTGATATTTCTAACGATTTTTTTTGTTATAAAAAACTGAAAATGGGTCAAATTTGAAAACTGTAATATCTGAAATATATTATTTGGGTTTTTCATCTCAGCTCTGATTGGACGAGATCAGAAGAACTACAAATACAAAGTATGAATAACTCTTTAAAGAGTTTCTTAACTTTATAGAAATAAGTCCAAATATCTGAGAGACATAATCTAAAAAAAACATCCAGAAATCACAATGTATGATTTTTTAACTATTTATTTGTATGATACAGCTGATAATAAGTATTTGAACACCTGAGAAGATCCATGTTAATATCTGGTCCAGCAGCCTTTGTTTCCAACGGTTCCTGTAGTCCTGCACCAGGTCTGGGACCCTGCAGAAGGGATTTTGGCCCCCCCTCCACACAGATCTTCTCTAGACCAGTCAGGTTTCTGGGCTGGAGTTTGAGCTCCCTCCAAAGATTCTCTATTGGGTTTAGGTCTGGAGACCGGCTAGGCCCCCCCAGAACCTTGATCTGCTTCTTCCAGAGCCCCCCTTGGTTCTCCTGGCTCTGGTCTTCGGGTCATTGTCATGTTGGAAGACCTCAACCCATCTTCACTGCTCTAACTGAGGGAAGGAGGTTGGTCCCCAAAATCTCCCAATACATGGCCCCGGTCCTCCTCTCCTTAATACAGTGCAGTCCCCCTGTCCCATGTGCAGAACCCCCCCAAAGCATGATGCTACCCCCCCATGCTTCAGACTAGGGATGGTGGTCTTGGGATGGTCCTCATCATTCTTCTTCCTCCAAACACGGTTAGTGGAATTAGGACCAAAAAGTTCTATTCTGGTCTCATCTGACCACATGACTTCCGCCCATGACTCCTCTGGATCCTCCAAATGGTCGTTGGCAGACTTAAGACGGGCCTGGACGTGGTCTGGTTTAAGCTGGGGAACCTTCTGGGCCATGC
>NW_023267561.1:0-1480 GCF_013103735.1 Etheostoma cragini
AAACGCACGTTTCCAGCATAGAGATGTGTGTTTAACAGCTTTTGTTAAGAAACCCATGTAAAACTGTTGAAATGACAGTTACAAGCTTAAAACATTACAGAAACATCAGAAGAGGCCGAAACGCACGTTTCCAGAATGGAGATGTGTGTTTAACAGCTTTTGTTAAGAAACTAATGTAAAACTGTTGAAATGACAGAAACAAGGTTAAAACATAACAGAAACATTAGAAGAGGCCAAAACGCACATTTCCAGTATGGAGATGTGTGGTTTAACAGCTTTTGTTAAGAAAGCAATGTAAGACTGTTGAAATGACAGACACAATGTTAAAACATCACAGAAACATCAGAAGAGCCCGAAACGCACTTTTCCAGCATGTGTTTGAAAGATTTTCTTAAGAAACCAATGTTAAACTGTTGAAATGACAGGTACAAGTTTAAAACATCACAAAAAGATCAGAAGAGGCCAAAACACATGTTTCCAGCATAGAGATGTGTGTTTAACAGCTTTTGTTAAGAAACTAATCTAAAACTGTTGAATTGACAGAGACAAGGTTAAAACATAACAGAAACATTAGAAGAGACCGAAACGCACGTTTCCAGCATGGAGATGTGTGTTAAATAGCTTCGGTTAAGAAACCAATGTAAAACTGTTGAAATGACAGAAACCAGCTTAAAACTTCACAGAAACAATAGAAGAGGCTGAAACGCATGTTTCCAGCATGGAGATGTGTGTTTAACACCTTCTGTTTGGAACCCAAGTTAAAACTGTTGAAATGACAGATATAAGGTTAAAACATCACAGAAACATCAGAAGACGCCGAATCGCACGTTTCCAGCACAAAGATGAGTGTTTAACAGCTTTTGTTAAGAAACTAATGTAAAACTGTTGAAATGACAGAAACAAGGTTAAAACATCACAGAAACATCAGAAGAGACCGAAACGCACGTTTTCAGCATGGAGATGTGTGTTTAACAGCTTTTGTTAAGAAACCCATGTAAAACTGTTGAAATGACAGATACAAGCTTAAAACATCACAGAAACATCAGAAGAGCCCAAAACGCACGTTTCCAGCATTGAGATTTGTGGTTTAACAGCTTTTGTTAAGAAAGCAATGTAAGACTGTTGAAATGACAGATACAATGTTAAAACATCACAGAAACATCAGAAGAGCCCGAAACGCACGTTTCCAGCATGTGTTTAAAAGCTTTTGTTAAGAAACCAATGTTAAACTGTTGAAATGACAGGTACAAGTTTAAAACATCACAAAAGGATCAGAAGAGGCCAAAACACATGTTTCCAGCATAGAGATGTGTGTTTAACAGCTTTTGTTAAGTGACTAATCTAAAACTGTTGAATTGACAGAAACTAGTTTAAAACAAAACAGAAACATTAGAAGAGACCGAAACGCACGTTTCCAGCATGGAGATGTGTGTTTAATAGCTTCGGTTAAGAAACCAATGTAAAACTGTTGAAATGACAG
>NW_023267562.1:0-2580 GCF_013103735.1 Etheostoma cragini
GATCAGACCTGAGATCAGACCTGAGATCAGACCTGAAGTTAGACCCTGACCTGAGATCAGACCTGAGATCAGACCTGAAGTTAGACCCTGACCTGAGATCAGATCTGAGATTTAAAGGAAAACTCCGCTGCTCATTTCTATCAAATACAGACGCTGATAACCAGAGCTGCAAAGATTCCTTCTTCCCTACCTCCTTCCTTCCTTCCTTCCTTTCTTTCCTTCCTTACCTCCTCCTTCCTTCCCTCCTTCCTTCCTTTCTTTCCTTCCTTACCTCCTACCTCCTTCCCTCCTTCCTTCCTTTCTTTCCTTCCTTACCTCCTCCTTCCTTCCCTCCTTCCCTCCCTCCTCCCTGCGTATTAGCTGTTAATGTGAATCTGTTGAGCTGAATAAGCAGAAATAAAGTTATTTAATAGAGGATAATGTCGACTGAACAAGAGACTAAAGAAGAAGAAGAGGGGGACTAAAGAAGAAGAAGAGGGACTAAAGAAGAAGAGGGGGGGGGGGGTGTAGTGACGTAGAAAGCAGCATTTTGTTCTCTTGAATCTGTTGAACTTTTTAAAGGTGAAGCAGCTTTTCTACAAAATAAAACTATTTTCTGTACTCGGCTGTTTCTGTGTCTGCTGCTTACATATCGCTTAGCAACGGGATCAAGGATGAATATCAACAAAAAGGCTAAATGTTAAAAATATAAACATTTAGAGAAAAATTCTAAATATTTAGAGAAAAATTCTAAATATTAAAAAAAGCTAAATATAAAAAAGGCAAAATATTTAAAAAAGTCTAAATATCAAAAATCTGAATATTTTGAGAAAAATTCTAAATATTAAAAAAAGCAAAATTTAAAATAGGCAAAATATTAAAAAAAGTAAATAAAAAAAATTAAATATTTTGAGAAAAATTATAAATATTAAAAAAATTCTAAATATGAATAAAAGTCAAAATATTGAAATAAACCGTATTTTGAGCGGCAGATCTTACATATTATTATATTATTACATATTATACTGATGTGTTTTATTTGTTGTTTGACGCTATAAATACACACGGACCCCCTCGAGCTTTTATTTTGGTAATTCTGGTTACCAGCATTGGGAATTTGCATATTAGTAAAATATTAAGTTTTCACCCGAAACATTTTGATTCAACATTTAACATTTAGATTAAAAACGTCGATAAGCAGCGCCAACAGAAGGGTTGGTTTCCAGTTTGGACAACACGAGGGTTAATTATATATTAAATATTATATTCAAACATAAACATACAACACAAGTCAGCTGATTCCTCCGATGATACATTATTAATTTCAAGTAATTTTATTTAATAATTTTTTAATATTTTTATTTAAAATTAAATTTTATTTAAAATAAAAACAATCATTTAATTTAATATTTTATTAATTTAAATTAATCACTTTACATTGTTATTGTTTTTATTAACGTAACCCCGTCCCGTGGCTGCGCAGTGACGTCACAGAAAGAGAAGATGGCGGTTGTGCTGAAGGCGGAAGGTAAAGGAGCTTTTAACTGGCTGTTTTCCCTCTTAACCCCTCCTGTCCGGGGTCTTGTCTGCTTTTATTTAACCCGGGTTATTTTGCACTATATGTTAAGTGATGAGTGTCCGCTGTCTGACCTGGGTCGGCACGATTTTTAACCCGGAAAAATGCCCTGCAGCTCGGCTTTAGGAGCTGTTTAATCACGGGGAGCAGCCGTTAGCCTAGCCGGCTAGCATCCGTTAGCCTAGCTGGCTAGCTGAGCAGCTAAACAACCACAACAATATTAAGTAATTAACACGTTAATTAACGTAACTCACATCTGTAGTTCAGTCTGAGAGCGCGAGGCTGTCACGGAAGTTTCGGGTGTGACTGAACTTGTTGTCGTGTTTTTAATGATAAAAACACGGCTAGCTAACGTTAGCTCTGAAGTTAGCTATCTTAGCTGAGCTGCGAGGAGCGTAGTCCCTCTGCCCGGGAGACACGCTCCAGGAGGCGGCCACTGCAGCCAGGCGAGTCCGCGGTCTGAGCCCGGCCTCCGGGGAGAGACTGTTCTTAATGTTATCAATGTTAACACACACACACACACATACACACACACACATACACACACACACACACACACACACACACACACACACACACACACACACACACACACACACACATACACACATACAGAGAGACACGACACAACACACACACACACACACACACATACACACATACAGACATACACACACACACACACACACACATACACATACACATATACACATACACACACATATACACACACATATACACACACATACACAGACACACACACATGCACACACTGACCTGCAGTGTCATTTTTTATGTTTATTATAAGTGTATTTATTTATTTTTATATGTGATTTTCATATATATTGTATTTTAGATTTTGTGTTTTCATTTATTTCACAGTGTCAGTTTTAAACACACAAAGTGGGTGCAAATTCAGCTGTTGCTAGGCAACAGGGAGCTATTGAAGGAGTGTGTGTAGAGCTGGTGTCATGTTTCCTATTAGACTGACTGTGTGTGTGCGTGTGTTTCTCTCTCTCTCTCTC
>NW_023267563.1:0-1253 GCF_013103735.1 Etheostoma cragini
TACAGCATGTCAAAAAAAACGTCATAGTACAGCATGTCGAAAAAGTCATAAAAAAGTCATAGTATAGTATGTCGAAAATATCATAAAAAAGTCATAGTATAGTATGGCTAAAAAAACGTCATAGTACAGCATGTCAAAAAAAATCATAAAAAAGTCATAGTATAGTATGTTGAAAAAAACGTCATAGTATAGCATGTCAAAAAAAATCATAGAGAAGTCATAGTATAGTATGTCGAAAAAAACATCATAGTGTAGTATGTCAAAATAAATCATAAAAAACGTCATAGTACAGCATGTTGAAAAATCATTAAAAAGTCATAGCATAGTATGTTGAAAAAAAGTCATAGTATAGTGTCGAAAAAAACATAAAAAAGTTATAGTATAGTATGTCGAAAAAAACGTCATAGAATAGCATGTCAAAAAAACGTCATAGTATAGCATGTCGAAACAAATTACTTGATGTATAGCATGTCAAAAAAAATCATAAAAAAGTCATAGTATAGTATGTCGAAAAAAGTCATAGTATAGTATGTCGAAAAAAACGTCATAGTATAGCACGTCAAAAAAAATCATAAAGAAGTCATTGTATAGTATGTCTAAAAAAACGTCATAGTATAGCATGTCAAAAAAACGTCATAGTCTAGTACGTCGAAAAAAATCATAAAAAATGTCATAGTACAGCATGTTGAAAAAATCATAAAAAAGTCATAGTATAGTATGTCGAAAAAAATCATAAAAAGGCATAGTATAGTATGTCGAAAAAAACGTCATAGTATAGCATGTCGAAAAAAATCATAAAAAAGTCATAGTATAGTATGACGAAAAAAACGTCGTAGTATAGCATGTCAAAAAAACATCATAGTGTAGTATGTCGAAAAAAACGTCATAGTACAGCATGTCGAAAAAATCATAAAAAAGTCATAGTATAGTATGTTAAAAAATCATAAAAAAGTCATAGCATAGTATGTCGAAAAAAAGTCATAGTATAGTGTGTCGAAAAAAACATAAAGTCATAGTATAGTATGTCGAAAAAAAGTCATAGTATAGTGTGTCGAAAAAAACATAAAAAAGTCATAGTATAGTATGTTGAAAAAAATGACATAGTATATCATGTCAAAAATAATTATAAAAAGGTCATAGTATAGAATGTCAAAAAAAAGTCATAGTATACATGTACATGTCGAAAATATCCTAAAAAAGTCATACTATAGTGTGTCGAAAAAAAGTTATAGTATAGTGTGTCGAAAAATACA
>NW_023267564.1:0-1217 GCF_013103735.1 Etheostoma cragini
TTGTTTAGTGTCCAACATCTGGTTAATACGAATGACCATCCACAAGAACATCCTCTCATAGATTGCCTTGGCCAGGGCGGGCACTGAGTTCATCACCTGAATAAAAACAAGATGATTGATGTGAGTCGACCTTTTGGTACAATCATTGGTGTTGATTATTTGTATTTCTTCTAATTTCTCTAAAAAAGGCTGAAATCTGTGTGAGTGACTCCGGTTATCCGGTTGAACATGGTGACCCAAACGTTCTAAAGATGTCACACGCAGGTAAACGGACTCAGCGTTTAACTAACAGGAAACTCAATAAAATCGTACAAAACTATTTATTTTGCAGAAAATAGATGTCAAACAAAAGCCTTTATTGTATAGATTTCTGTGAACTGTAAATTCTCCTCGCAGAAGGTAGAACATAATGTTATGTTGGAGCCTGACCTGGTAAAGCCTCTCTTCATAAATCTGGAAAAAAAGAAGACTGCCCGTCTTGGGGCCCAGATTTTAAATGTTGGTGTAGGCAGTGTAATAACTAGACCTAGCCAAAAGCTAATGATCAATAATTTTGGAAGGATCTGTCTCCCGCTGGAGCTCCAATCAGGTCAAGGTGGGCAGCAAAGCTTTCTAGCAATGTTTCGATGTTGGCCGAGCCCCATTGATAGCGGTCCGTCTGCGGCTGCAGGACCTGGAGCTCACCGCCAGTGTTTCAGTTTGACTGTTAAAAAGTATTTAGATAATTACAAGGTATTTATTTAGAAATGGACTGGCTGCTAGTTGTTTATATATGATGGTGACCATGGTGTATTGATTCAGATGGACTCCCAAGACAAGACAGTGCTCACCCAACTGGCCAATAGGAACGTGGCCCCGCCCATGACACTATTTTCACATCGAGAGAAAAATCCTGAGGCAAGAGCAAAAAATTGATTCAAGAGCAAAGACTTTGGTTTTGAGAGCTAGAAGAAAAACGTTTTGAGAAAAAAAAAAAAATGGGGGATAATTTATTTACACACTGATAGCAGAAGATATATATTTGAGAGTTTAAAAAGTATTTTGAGAGAGATTTTTTTGCTATTGGTATACTTTTTGGTAACTTTTTATCTCAAACATATCTTTTCTCTCAGATCATTTATTTTCTTGAATGTCATAATGAAACAAATCTAGCTCCATAACAGGAACCATTTACACACATTCATACACTGTGGCTGAGGCTGCCATACAAGGTGACA
>NW_023267565.1:0-1469 GCF_013103735.1 Etheostoma cragini
ACACACACACACACACAGGACAGACACACACACACACACACAGACACACACACAGACACACACACACACACACACACAGACACACACACACACACAGTCCGTACGTATATTCCCTGTTTCTAAAGGTGTCGTGGGTCTCTGCTCTTCTTCTTCTGTGGTGTCTCTTCTTCTGCTCTTGTAGTTCCTGGTGGTGCGGGAGGCGGAGCTGCAGCCCATGAACCCCGAGAGGTTCGACATGATGGAGGACATGGCCATGCTCACGCACCTCAACGAGGCCTCCGTCCTCTTCAACATGAGGCGCCGCTTCAGCATGTGGATGATCTACGTGAGTCCTCCCCGCAGCACCGCACTGCATCATGGGAAGTTATCTGCTCTCATTGTCATGTACAGGATGTGTGTATATGTGTGTATATATATATATGTGTGTGTATGTGTGTAAATCTCCCCCCCAGACCTACTCCGGTCTGTTCTGCGTGTCAGTGAACCCGTATAAATGGCTGCCGGTCTACTCCTCCGCGGTGGTGGCGGCCTACAAAGGGAGGCGTCGCCTGGAGACCCCCCCCCACATCTACGCCGTGGCCGACAACGCCTACCACGACCTTCTGCAGAGTGAGACCTCCAACCTCTGACCTCTGACCTCTGACCCCTGACCCCTAACACTAACCCCCCCATCTACGCCTACAACGACCTTCTGCAGAGTGAGACCTCCAACCTCTGACCCCTGACCCCTAACACTAACCCCCCCATCTACGCCTACCACGACCTTCTGCAGAGTGAGACCTCCGACCTCTGACCTCTGACCCCTAACACTAACCCCCCATCTACGCCTACCACGACCTTCTGCAGAGTGAGTCCCCTCTGACCTCTGACCCCTGACCCCTAACACTAACCCCCCATCTACGCCTACCACGACCTTCTGCAGAGTGAGTCCCCTCTGACCCCCGACCTCTGACCCCTGAAACTAACCCTTGATATCAAGTTTTAGGGTTCTCTGTGCCCCCCTACTGATACTTGACGTGTCTTTACCCCCCCCCCCAGACCGAGAGAACCAGTCCATGCTGATCACGTGAGTCAGACCTGATTTCAAATTAAAGACCGTTCATTAATAATTAAATTAATAATAATAATAATATATAGATATATTAATTAATAATTAATAACAACACTAACATCAAGAGAGAGAGAGAGAGAGAGAGAGACATCTCTCTTGTTATAACTGTGTATATTGTGGTCCTGGTCCTGGTCCTGGTCCTGGTCCTGGTCCTGTCAGCGGGGAGTCCGGCGCGGGGAAAACCGTCAACACCAAGCGGGTGATCCAGTATTTCGCCATCGTCGCCGCTCTGGGAGAGACCGTGAAGAAAGGAGTAAGATAAAATATTTACTAATACTCTGATCATCAAGTATTAGTTTGATATATGTACTGTCTTTAATGTCTCTCTCTCTCTCTCTCTCTCTCTCTCTCTCCCTCT
>NW_023267566.1:0-1526 GCF_013103735.1 Etheostoma cragini
GTGTGTGTGTGTGTGTGTGTGTGTGTGTGTGTGTGTGTGTGTGTGTGTGTGTGTGTGTGATATCTGAGACTAACGAGCTGTAATGACACCTGTAGGGAGAGTATTGAATCTGTTGTTGTCTTCGTGACTCGACTACAGATCAGAGTCCGGTTCAAGTTGTTGATACATGACATCTGGTTGTCTGTAGAGAGTATTCTGTAGAGAGTAATCTGTAGAGAGTATTCTGTAGAGAGTATTCTGTAGAGAGTATTCTGTAGAGAGTATTCTGTAGAGAGTAGTCTGTAGAGAGTATTCTGTAGAGAGTATTCTGTAGAGAGTAGTCTGTAGAGAGTATTCTGTAGAGAGTAGTCTGTAGAGAGTAGTCTGTAGAGAGTATTCTGTAGAGAGTAGTCTGTAGAGAGTATTCTGTAGAGAGTAATCTGTAGAGAGTATTCTGTAGAGAGTATTCTGTAGAGAGTAGTCTGTAGAGAGTATTCTGTAGAGAGTATTCTGTAGAGAGTAATCTGTACAGAGTAGTCTGTAGAGAGTAGTCTGTAGAGAGTAGTCTGTACAGAGTAGTCTGTAGAGAGTAGTCTGTAGAGAGTAGTCTGTACAGAGTAGTCTGTAGAGAGTAGTCTGTAGAGAGTATTCTGTATACAGAATACTCTATACAGACTACTCTCTACAGAATACTCTCTATAGAGAGTATTCTGTAGAGAGTAGTCTGTAGAGAGTATTCTGTGGAGAGAGGTATACATAGAGTATTCTGTAGAGAGTATTCTTTAGAGAGTATTCTGTGGAGAGAGGTATACATAGAGTATTCTGTAGAGAGTATTCTGTAGAGAGTATTCTTTAGAGAGTATTCTGTAGAGCGTAATCTGTAGAGAGTATTCTGTACAGAGTAGTCTGTAGAGAGTAGTCTGTAGAGAGTATTCTGTAGAGAGTAATCTGTAGAGAGTATTCTGTACAGAGTAGTCTGTAGAGAGTAGTCTGTAGAGAGTATTCTGTAGAGAGTATTCTGTAGAGAGTAGTCTGTAGAGAGTAGTCTGTAGAGAGTAGTCTGTAGAGAGTAGTCTGTACAGAGTAATCTGTAGAGAGTAGTCTGTAGAGAGTAGTCTGTACAGAGTAGTCTGTAGAGAGTAGTCTGTAGAGAGTATTCTGTAGAGAGTAATCTGTAGAGAGTAATCTGTAGATAGTATTCTGTTGAGAGTATTCTCTAGAGAGTATTCTGTAGAGAGTAGTCTGTAGAGAGTAGTATATTGAGAGTGGTATACATAGAGTATTCTGTAGAGAGTATTCTGTAGAGAGTAGTCTGTATAGAGTATTCTGTAGAGAGTAGTCTGTAGAGAGTATTCTGTAGAGAGTATTCTGTAGAGACTGTAGTATTCTCCAATCAGAGACAGAGAACCAATCACAGCGATCGATCGCACAAGTTTGAACCTGTAGACAGAGAAAACTCTGCTCACCTCTGTGTGTGTGTGTTTGTGTGTGTGTGTGTCTGTGTGTGTGTGTGTGTGTGTGTGTCTGTGTGTGTGTGTGTGTGTGTG
>NW_023267567.1:0-1490 GCF_013103735.1 Etheostoma cragini
GGGGGGGTTAACCCTGGTGTCGTCTCCCGGGACAAAAAGGGACAAAAACTTGACATTTTCGTTCCTTTTTTAGACTTTTCTTTAGTTTCCACGACCACCACCTTACTAGTTTTATACTTTATGAATTCATGGTCAATAACCCTCATTTATCTAGAATTATAGCTAATATTAGAGTTAAAAAGCAGAAATATGAGTTATTGTGACTAATAGTGAAGATCAGAGGATGTAAAAGCGTTGGAAGGAATCCATTTTATGGTAATTTGTTTAAAAAGAAACTCATATTTCAGATATGGACATTTATTAAAGGGACAACAAAAACACACACACACACACACACACACACACTCACACACACACTCACACACACACACACACACACACACAGACACACACAGACACACACAGGCAGAAACCTGGAACTGATTACACTCGGTCTCTCTCTGTCTAACACACACTTTCTCTTCCTTCACTCCCTCACATTCTCAACAAAGTCTATGATCTCTACATCTATATATACGGTCTATGTTCTCTACATCTATATATACGGTCTATGTTCTCTATGTCTATATATACGGTCTATGTTCTCTATGTCTATATATACGGTCTATGTTCTCTATGTCTATATATACGGTCTATGATGTCTAGATCTATATATACAGTCTATGATCTCTACATCTATGATGTCTACATCTATATATACAGTCTATGATCTCTACATCTATATATACAGTCTATGATCTCTAAATCTACATAAACAGTCTATGATCTCTACATCTATATAAACGGTCTATGTTCTCTACATCTATATATACAGTCTATGATCTCTACTTTTATAATATATACGGTCTATGTTCTCTACATCTATATATACGGTCTATGTTCTCTACATCTATATATACAGTCTATGATCTCTTCATCTATATATACAGTCTATGATCTCTACATCTATATATACACTCTATGATCTCTACATCTATATAAACAGTCTATGATCTCTACATCTATATATACAGTCTATGATCTCTTCATCTATATATACAGTCTATGATCTCTAAATCTATATATACAGTCTATGATCTCTACATCTATATATACAGTCTATGATCTCTACATCTATATAAACAGTCTATGATCTCTACATCTATATATACAGTCTATGATCTCTACATCTATATATACAGTCTATGATCTCTTCATATATATATACAGTCTATGATCTCTACATCTATATATACAGTCTATGATCTCTACATCTATATATACAGTCTATGATCTCTACATCTATATATACAGTCTATGATCTCTACATCTATATATACAGTCTATGATCTCTTCATCTACAATACAGTCTATGATCTCTTCATCTATATAAACGGTCTATGATCTCTACATCTATATATACGGTATATGATCTCTACATCTATATATACAGTCTATGATCTCTACATCTATATATACCGTCTATGATCTCTACATCTATATATACAGTC
>NW_023267568.1:0-1342 GCF_013103735.1 Etheostoma cragini
ATCTCCACCAGACTCCATGTAAATAATCACTACTTTTAGCGTGTATAGAGCAGCATATCTCCACCAGTCTCCATGTAATTAATCACTAATAATAATCTTTGACATTGGTCCGATATTAAGAGAGATCGCTGCAGGCAAACATGGTGCAACGTAAGTTAATCGGACAATTGTCCGTCTTGTATTTACCTTAAAAAAAATCTGTTTTGTCGCCGACAGACTCAGATTAATATTCTGGACTTAGACTTTGTCATTCAACTGCACATTCAGTTGAGCGAGATTTCATTGCAACGCTCCGAAAAAGAATGAAACTGAAGGAAAAAGAGAAACAGTATAAATAGAAGTATGTGCAAAATAAAATTAGCAGCAGGATGTAAAACAGTGAAATGAACAATAGTGCAGACAGTGTTCACAGTGTCCATCGTAAGTAAAACCAAGTGTGTAACAACATTATGGAAAGAATATCCCTTATAAACCTCTTTAAAACCTTTAGAAACAGCTCTGAGGTTGCTAGTGCGAAACCAACCAGACTCCATCTAAAAACACAGTACTTTTACTGTGTACAGAGCCAACACATTTGCACACGTGAGTTAATAAAATGTGTTTATTTCAACCAAAACTAGAGTTGTGTTGGTTGGAAAAGCAGAAGGAAGAGACTAAAACTGGCTTTATACATTTCAGATGACATGAATGATTTTAGGTCAAGGGTCAAAGGTCGCCTGCAGAACAGATCCCAGAGCTGCGGAGGATTCAGTGTCTTGCTCAAGGGCACAGGTGGAAACGGACGACGACAACCGAAACGGAGAGAACTGCAGCTAACGTTACACCGCCGTGGAAGGGGGGACTGTTGTGGACCACCAGCCTAAATAACTTTAGTTAAATGTATAAATTAGCTGAGAAATTAATCTGTAAGATAATAGAAAAGGTTCTGGCAGCTCACCCTGGTCTGGTCAGGCCGGGCTAATGGACCAGAGTCAGTAGTGGACCAGAGTCTGGCCAGGCCGGGCTAATAGACCAGAGTCAGTAGGACCGGGCTAATGGACCAGAGTCAGTAGTGGACCAGAGTCTGGCCAGGCCGGGCTAATAGACCAGAGTCTGGTAAGACCGGGCTAATGGACCAGAGTCAGTAGTGGACCAGAGTCTGGCCAGGCCGGGCTAATGGACCAGAGTTTGGAAGGACCGGGCTAATGGACCAGAGTCTGGTAGGACCGGGCTATGGGACCAGAGTCAGTAGGACCGGGCTAATGGACCAGAGTCAGTAGGACCAGGCTAATGGACCAGAGTCTGGTAGGACTAGGCTATGGGACCAGAGTCAGAAGGACTGGGCTAATGGACCAGAGTCAGT
>NW_023267569.1:0-1591 GCF_013103735.1 Etheostoma cragini
TCTCCAGTTGGTCTCGGGCAAAGATGTGGGCGGACTCCATCCGATCCTGGAGCCTCCTGGCGTACTCTCTCCCTGGAGAAACAGCAGGGGTGTCAGGAGGTTTGCCAAAGGCCACCTCTGATGGTGTCCTTAACTCCCTCCCCAGCGTGAGGAGGGCAGGCGTGCATGAGGTGGACTCCTGAACAGCAGACCTATAGTCCATGAGGACGAGGGGAAGGTGTGTGTCCCAGTCACGCTGATGCTCCGCTGTGAGGATTGCCAGCTGCTTTTTTTACCAAAAAAAAAGGCCATCACTCTGAGGGTGCAGCGCTGTGGTCCGGGTCTTATGCATGCCCATACGCTCACACAGGGTGGCAAAGACCTGTGATTCAAAGTTCCTCCCTTGGTCACTGTGGGTGGTTTCAGCCACCCGAAACCTGCTGAACATGTTCTTAGCACTGCGTCTCTTAGTGAACTGGGGACTATCACCTGCCACCTTTCCTCTCCCGTGGCAGGCTCCTTCCAGGCTCTTTGCAGTACCCCATCCCTCACTCTCAGTGCATCAAACATGTTCCACAGTCCTTTCGTTGCAGTGGAGCTCCCTGTCACCCCTTCCCAGGGTGGTCTCTGTCCTGCTTCCACCCACTGTCGCACTGGTTTTATGTCTCTGTCCTGCTCTTGTTGTGTCTGCCACTCAGCCACGTCAACCATCGTTGTGCCCCGGCAGACTGGTCCGGCCCCCTCGTGCATGGGGCATGTCTCCTCCTTGATACGGAGATCTCGCTCACGCGCTTCTCTCCGCTCACAATATCGGCACCCGCCCAGGGCGCAAGGGTGGCGGGAAAGGGCATCTGCGTTGGCATGGCTAGCTCCGGCCCTGTGTACCACTGTGAAAACATAAGACTGCAGCATTTCAATCCAGCGTGCGACTTGGCCCTCTGGTTCTCTGAAGGACATCAGCCACTGAAGCGCGGAATGATCCGTCCTGACGGTAAAGGGGCGGCCACACAGGTAGTACTTAAAGTGTTTTATTGCTGCCACCACGGCGAGGAGCTCTCTGCGCGTGACACAGTAGCGGCGCTCAGCTTTGTTGAAGGTTTTGCTGAAGTACGCCACTACTCTCTCTCCGTCTGGCCCTGACTGGGCTAGCACTGCGCCCATGCCCACATCGCTGGCGTTTGTGTCAAGAAGAAACGGCAAACTGGGGTCAGGGGGGGTGAGAATGGGTGCCTCCGTTAGTGCCTTCTGGAGGGAGTTGAAGGCTTGCTGACACTGTGGCGTCCAGATGAAGCCCCTACCCTTCTGCATCAGGTGATACAGGGGGGCGGCTGTGCAGGAGAAGCCTCGCACAAACTTCCTGTAATATGAAGCCAGGCCAAGGAAGCTCTTCAGTTGTCGTTGGTCGGTGGGTGTGGGCCAGTCTCTCACTGCATGCACTTTCTCTTCTAATGTGCTGATGCCGTCTCCCCCCAGCCTGTGACCCAAGAACTCCACCTCTTTCCTCATAAAGCGGCACTTATGTGGTTGGAATTTTAGGCCCGCTGCAGACACTCTCTGTAGCACCAGCCTCAGCGACTCCAAGGCTGTTTGGAAGGAGCCCCCATGGGCCAGG
>NW_023267570.1:0-1024 GCF_013103735.1 Etheostoma cragini
AGATAATTGCACAATGTTGACCCGATTGTCAGTCTATTTCCAATCTGGCAGGGACATTTCTGGATTCAGGTGGACATTCTGGACAGAAACCTTGGTGGATCTTGATTCCCACCATAGGATTTGGCCTGTTGTTGCACATTCCCTTCACATCCCGGGCAACGTATTGCCATTGTCAAGCACATTGCCACCCTGGTGACTTTCTTCAATGTCTCCATATATTTGGGCTGACAGTTGAGAAACCTTCCCTTGTTAAATATGACATGGATGACTGAGCACCTACTATATCATGACATGTTCAATTTACTATATTATCATTTTTGAAAAAGGTCCTACTGGACCTCTGTTGGAGCAGTCAGGATGGCCGAGCGGTCCAAGGCGCTGCGTTCAGGTCGCAGTCTCCACTGGAGGCGTGGGTTCAAGTCCCACTTCTGACAACTAGCTTTCTTATCTAGAACTAACGTCTGAGACATGATATTAGCAATAAAGAACTTAGCAGTTCTTTGTATTCAAGATGACATGAATTTGCTCAAGAAACACAATTGCGAGTGAAGCATTTTGTGAGCATCTTTATTGTCAAGACATGTAAAGTTACCATGTGTTTGTACACAGTAGACATATCTACTGCTGTATTCACTGTCAGTGGCAAGTCCTTTAAAACTTGTTCTTGACTTGCTTTTTCCACATCCTCTGAACGCTTAGCTAATTAAAGGACTTAAGTTAGCCAATAATTGTTGCTTTTTTATCTTCGTTGTGATTGTTGTGTGCCTTCAATATCACACATGTGGATATTGTGATAGAAACTGCTTAGCAAACCCTTGCAAAATATTTAAAGGTTCCATGGTGTAATGGTTAGCACTCTGGACTCTGAATCCTGCGATCTGAGTTCAAGTCTCAGTGGAACCTGTTTTACAGCCACAGCACAGGTAAAAAAAAAATCAACCTTTCAACATCTACTTTAAAGTAAGCTTACAGGTTTAATGTTCTTGGCCATTTAGACTGTAAACAGTATGTTGGTGGGGGCATG